>NW_024736079.1:0-17651 GCF_018991925.1 Homarus americanus
TGCTTTTAGTGTCCTGGTGGCCCAGAGGTAGCGTTCCTCGGCCACAATTATAAGATCGTGGGTTCGAATCCTGGTGGGGTGAGGTGTTAATTATATGTAGAAATCTGCGTGCTTTATTGTGCTAATAAAATAGATATGGATCCTCGTGTTTCGAAGCCGGATTTGGTAAAACGTTGCTCTGATCACCTAAGTGGCACAGGTGGTCCCCATTAGACGTTCACGGCACCATAAGCTCATTCAACAGGCTTTGTGTGAAATATAGCAGAGTCTAGGACTGCTTTTAGTGTCCTGGTGGTCCAGAGGTAGCGTTCCCTGGTCACAATTATTAGATCGTGGGTACAAATCCTGGTGGGTTGAGGTGTTGATTATATGTAGAAGTCCGCGTGCTTTATTGGGCTAATGTAAAATATATGGTTCCTCGTGTTTCGAAGCCAGATTTGGTAAAACATTGCTCTGATCACCTAAGCGGCACCGGTGGTCCCAATTAGAGGTTCACTGCGCCATAAGCTCATTGAACAGGCTTTTTGTGAAATATAACAGAGTCTAGGACTGCTTTTAGTGTCCTGGTGGCCCAGAGGTAGCGTTCCCAGGTACAATTATACGATCGTTGGTTCGAATCCTGGTGGGGTGAGGTGTTGATTATATGTAGAAATGTGCGTGCTCTATTGGGCTAATGAAATAGATATGGATCCTCCTCTTTCGAAGCCGGATTTAGTAAAACGTTGCTCTGATCACCTAAGCGGCACGGGTGGTCCCCATTAGAGGTTCACGGCGCCATAAGCTCATTGAACAGGCTTTTTGTGAAATATAACAGAGTCTAGGACTGCTTTTAGTGTCCTGGTGGCCCAGAGATAGCGTTCCCCGGTCACAATTATAATATCGTTGGTTCGAATCCTGGTGGGGTGAGGTGTTGATTATATATAGAAATGTGCGTGCTCTATTGGGTTAATGAAATAGATATGGATCCTCGTGTTTCGAAGCCGGATTTAGTAAAGCGTTACTCTGAACACCTAAGCAGCATTGGTTGTCCTCATTAGAGGTTCACGGCGCCATAAGCTCATTGAACAGGCTTTGTGTGAAATAGAACAAAGTCTATGACTGCTTTTAGTGTCCTGGTGGTCCACAGGTAGCATTCCCTGGTCACAATTATATGATTTTGGGTTTGAATCCTGGTGGAGTGAGGTGTGATTTTATGTAGAAGTCCGCGTGCTTTATTGAGCTACAGAAATATATTTGGATCCTCGTGTTTCGTAGCCGGATTTTGTAAAACGTTGCTCTGGTCACCAAGCGGCACGTATGGTCCCCATTAGAGGTTCACGGCGCCATAAGCTCGTTGAACAGGCTTTGTGTGAAATATAACAGAGTCTAGGACTGCTTTTAGTGTCTTGGTGGTCCACAGGTAGCATTCCCTAGTCTCGTTGTTGTTGTTGTTGAGATTGTCGGACCGCAGTCCGACACGGGCCTTTGCCTATAGGCGGCCCGTTTGGTGGTTCCGGCTGGAGCTCCAGGAGCAGCCAGACCAGATTGGGATTAGAGGTGGTCCCACCTGCAGATTGGAAGGATACTGCAGGTTGCAAGTGTGAGCGGACCCCCGATCAGTGGACGCTTACCACCAACCCCCACTCTTGGACGTGGTCAGTTTCGGAGTGGCGCGCCCCCCGAACTGGGGTCCGCACTTGCTGGGAGAGGATGCTTTCTAAGCTATCTGGGTGGTGGGTATCGTGTGATGACCCGGAGTAGGTGGTGAATGTGGTCTGTATGGGCCTTTCGGGTTAGAGTGGCCCCTGGTGTTGTGTGTTTCTTGGGAGATTTGAGTTCTGTTTCGGAGGCTTTGTGTGACCTCGCAATCGAGGAGATAGTGTTCAAGTGGGTTGGCTGCTGGCTCCTGACAGTAGGTGCATTCCATGACGTCATTTCCGATCATCTGCCAGGAGCACTTGTACCCTAGTCGTAGTCGATGAAGGCTGACTTGGGTTTGTCTTGGAGTTTTCTTGTCAGCGAAAGGTGGTTCCCCTTTTGTGGCCGCCAGGTACCATTTGGCTGATTGGGAACCAGCGTTGAGTGCATGAAGGAAGCTCTTTATGATGTGGAGCTTGGTAGTCTTTCTGAGGTGATTCTTGATCTGTTGCACACTTGCTGGAACTTGGATGTGTACGCTACTAGAACGTGTAGCTGCCTTGGCTGCTTCGTCTGCCACGTCGTTTCCTCCGATCCCTACATGACGGGGAATCCAGTGTAAGACGACTGGTCGGTTTTGGCTTTGGAATTCCTGTAGCTGTGCGAGGATCGAGGTGATGATGTGGACGTTGTCTCTTGGTTGACTGTGTTGCAGCGCCTGCATGGCCGATTTCGAGTCCGTGTGAATTATGACGGACTTGTTGTGTTGTGTTGCAGCGTGTTGTAGGGCCTTTGAGATTGCTACCAGTTCTGTTTGTAGGGTGGAGCAGTCATTGGAAAGTCTCCATTGGAGGGTCTGACCTTGGGTGTAGAAGGCCGCTCCGGATCTATGATGTTTTGGGTCCACCGAGCTGTCTGTGAAGTATGATGCTGCATCAGCCGGTGTCTCGGTGGCTATGGCTTGGAGAGTTATTTTTTTGAGGTCCTCCTTCTGGAGGTTGGCTTTACTATCGCCTAGGTCGGTAAATTTGAGTGTGGCTGGTGGAGGGCTCCATGGTGGAGGAACAGCGTAACCATTGTCTCGTGTGTCTTGGTTGTTCTTGACGAGTGTTTCTGCTTGCAGGTGTCGGATGACCTCGCTTGCCTCGTGAGACCAGGTGGCCCCTCGCACTCTGTGGTCGAGGTGGAGGGAGGCACTGATTCGAATCTTGGCAACTGTGGGCTTGTCTGCTCTACAGATTTTGGCGAGGAGACCGGCTGTCACCTGCTTGACTCGGACTGCCAGGGGTGGTAGTTCGGTTTCCATTTGCAGATTGCAAATTCTGGTCCACATGGGTGCTCCGAGCATGGTCCTGAGAGCATTGTTTTGAATGACTTCTAGCTTAGCTATTTGGTCTTCTCTCAGTCCAATGAGTGCTGGAGCACTGTAATCTACCAGCGATCTGATGGCGGCTGTGTAGTAGGCTTTGAGCACATGAAGGTTTGCTCCTGCGGATTTGCTGGTGAGCGACCTCATTATATTGTGTCTGCTCTTCGTCCTGTGCCTGAGATACTCGAGTTGCGGCTTGAAGGTGAGTTTCTGGTCAAACCAGATTCCAAGACACTGGTGGGCGTTGGTCCAAACTACCGGCGTGTTTTGTATGGAGAGCATCTTGTCTGGTGTGTCTGTGCAGATGGCCATCGCTTTCGACTTGGCTGGATTTATCTTGAGTCCAAGTCTGTTGCACTCCTCTTCTATAAGTTGGAGTGCGTGTTGCGTGTTGGCTAGTCTGTTCGATCCTCTTACTATAAGCTGTAAGTCGTCTGCATAGCATAGGAGCTTGGCTGTTTGTCTGAAAGGAAGTTTGACTAGATTTTCCATCAGGACATTGAACAGCATTGGACTGAGGATGCCTCCTTGTGGGGTTCCGTTTTCATGGACCCTGTAGCTTGAGGTTGCTCCCTGGAAGCGTACTCTTGCTTCTCTCTGTGTGAGGTAGTTCTGGATCCACCCCAGCAACCTTCCTTTGACGCCTTTTTCAGCGAGCGTCGTTGTAATGGCCAGTGGATTTGCTAGTTCGAAGGCCTTTTCCAGGTCGAAGAAGACCACCAGAGCTGGTTTGTAGTCCACTGTGCTGAGTATCTCGGCGATGTTGTTGCCTGTGCCGGTGTTCTCGGTGTAAGCAAAGATGTGAGGGTGTGGGCTGCCTACTTTCCACTTGAGCCGGTTGAGAGCCATTCTTTCTCCCGTCTTCGCTGCAGCTGAGAAGGGAGATGGGCCTCGGTTTGTCTGGTTCTCTGGGCTTCGGAATGGGCTGTATATCTGCCTTCTTCCATTCCGGTGGGAGTCTTTGTGCTGTCCACGAAGCATTGATGGCTTGCAGCAGAGCCTCGTGTCCGGCTGTTTGTTCACCTTCAGCGTTGTTAGGGTGGCGAAGTGGTCGCTGGTCAGCGTGGGGTGTATCTGCCAGGAGGCCGAAGGCTGTAGTGCACTGGAGACGAAGGTTAGATCTAGACTTCCTCCCCTAGTGTGGGTGGGCTCTCCGGTGTTCAGGAGGCAGATCTCGGGTGTATCTTGAAAGGTGGTGTATAGGTGTAGGCCGTCTTCATTTGTGGGGCTTGCCGAGCTTAGGAAGGGATGATGTGCGTTGAAATCCCCTCCTATGAGTGTGGCGTGGTCAGCGGCCGAAGCAAATAATTGAGTAACCTCCAGTGAGCCCCTTGGGTTCTTGTAGATGTTGTGAACAGTTAATTCCCGGTCTTGGAGGGTTACTTTGACGGCCTGTGTCTCGATGTTTTCCCCACATGGAAATTGCTGCGTGACATCGGCGGAGGGTATGCTTGACTTGACCAAGATCATACATCCTCTTGTTGACGCCTGCGTGAAATGCCTCCTGTATGTTTTGTAACCGCTGAATTTGAAACAGTGGTGTTCTTGTAGAAGTGTTTCTTGTAGCAGTATGATGTCAAGCTTGTCCTTGGCTGCTGCTTCTTGTAGGAGGTGTTTCTTGTTTTTGATGCCCTGAGCATTCCATGTTAGGATGTTCAGGGTGCTGATGCTTTCCACCACTGTTTCATCGGGGACTTCTGGTGGTCCTCGATGGAGATGTCTGTATGTATATTATGTATGCTGGATTATGTATTATGTATGTATATTATGTATGTGCTCCATTTATATTTATTCAGCCTAGCTAGCAGCGTGTGGCAATGTTATTACCATATCCCACACGCTTAATTAATGTGCCTGGCGACGTATGGAAGCTGCTAATGTATCACTTGCCATACGTCGTCTATGGTAGTTGACCAAGAGCTTAGCTAGGGAGCAGTGCTACCCACCTCTGTGTACATACTCTTATCCAGTAAACCGAACCTACAAAACTATACAGGTGTTTGTGTTCTCTCCTGTATATAGAACTTATTACCCAGAACATCTAACATGGCGCAGTGCGTAGTTTTACTGGATTATTACGAGTGATTAGTGCAAGTTTGTGGAAAGCCGGCTGATGGATCCCCGCCTTGGGTCAACCCCGCGTCATCCCTCGAAGAATTTCGCAACTTTGAGCAGTGTCAGTGACAGTGATTTTCTGTGAAGTGTTTAGTGCATTGTGTGTTTCGTGCCATTCATGTGTGACCTTGTTCGAACGGATTTCCAAGGTATACGGCATGTTCTGGGCATTTGTGGGGTGTAGAGCTCAGCGCACCCTCCTCTGACCGTTTACAGAGAGCGACTGAGCTACTCCTATCTCCACCCCCCTCCCTCACAGCGCCGCCTCCACCCCCCCTCACAGCTGGGGCGAGACGCTCTGCCTGCCTGGGACACACACACATACATGTACTAACACTTGCTGACCGCGCGGCTTCATTATATATATTTTATATATATAACCTACTTATCTGTGTATTTAATTAAATTTTTGTCTGAAATCTTGTTGATACGACGGGCTGACCGGTCAACACTGATTTAAGACACAGTACACAGATAAAGTAGTTATGTCTCATGCCTTACGTAGCCGTGGACCCAGCGCCTGGATGAGTCAAGCGGATGATAGTCCCCCAGAGATGGATGACCAGGCCGGCCCAGCTCCCACAACATCGCGCAGCCCTTCACCTCAACATTCAGCGTTATCTCCAGAGATAATTGCCTTAATGAAGTTTATGAGAGATGAGAGACGCGAGGATGAAGCTCACAGACGTTTGGCGGATGAGCACAGAAGGCAAGCAGAGGCAGAACGAGACCACCAACGGAGAATGGAAGACAGTGCACGGTTTGAAGCCTTGATATCTCGCCTCACTGTTAACCAAGCCCCTGGCTCTAACACTGCCTCGGTACTGAATGGTTCAGATACCTCATCCATGCTTCCTTCACGCCCCCCAGCCCCACCTAAAGCAGCAGCTCAAACACCGCCCATCTTGGAGCCTGATGTAAATTTCCAGACTTTTCGCGAATGGCGGCGGCGGTGGGCTGAGTATGCTACAATGGTGGATCTCCAGAGTTTGTCACAGCCTAAACAACTCATCCAGCTGCGTATGTGCCTGTCCTTGGAAGTTCAGCGTGTCTTAGAACATACGTTGCAGGTACCCCCAACCTCTTCGCTGTCTGTAGAGGAGGTACTGGACGTTCTACAACGGCACATCAAAGGACAGCAGAATGAAGCTCTGCGCAGGAGGGAATTGTTTAGCTGCAGACAGAAGGAGGGTGAGTCTTTTGACGCCTTTTATGTACGTCTTAAGAGAGCCTCGGAAGAGGTAGATATATGTTTAGGCCACCACCAGCAGTGCGAGGAGACCCAGTTGAAGCAGGTGATCCTGATGGGTGTTAAGGACGAGGAACTTGTCCAACGCCTCACCTCCCTCGACTCTTCCTCTTCTCTTCAGGATGTGTTGACGATATGTCGCTCCTATGAGGCTGCCAGGTGTGCCACCTCTGCCATCCGAGCTCCCCCTACAGCTGTACGCGCTGTGTCCCGGTACAAGAAGGACAAGAAGTCTGCTCCTACGCCTTCGCCCACCACGTCCACGCCCGGTTCATTTTGCAACAACTGTGGTAAGCAGCACGGAACACAGGTATGTCCAGCTGCTCAGTCTACCTGCAACAGTTGTGACCGTATGGGCCACTGGTCGCTCACAGTGCGGTGCCCAGCTAAGTACGTACAGTGCAATGTGTGCGGTCGTCTGGGCCACTATGACAAGTGTTGCCCTACCCACGAACCCAAGGAACAGCGTCAACGGAAGCTTCAGCGCCCTTCTACCAGAGAGGGCCGCCCACAGTCGCCAAATCAGAGGCACGACGACCCTGGACAAAGCCCGACCCATTTTAGGAGGGTGTACTCCTCGCATCCCAGGACCAAAGTCCCCCAGTACATCAGCGTCATCGTGACCTACGGCGGTGTGTCATCCCGTCTTCAGATGTTGCCCGACACCGGCGCTGATGCTACAGTCATCCGTCCCCAGCATTTGCGATGCTTGGGGCTCTCTCCAAGCGATCTAGGACCGCCTCCCGAGGACCTCTGCGTCATGGCAGATGGTTCACAGATGGCCCCAGCCCTGGGTTCACTCTATGCACATGTCACCTTTGGCAACAGGTCGTGTCAGGCCTGGATTGACGTGCATAATGGTGTCCCGACTCCCTTGCTGTCCTACAGACATTGTCAAGAGTTGGCCATCATCTCCCAGGACTTCCCAACACCGATTCTCGAGGCAAATTACGCCAACAGGGTGCATGAAGGGAGCAGCAACTACCCTGCTGCCGCCCTACCCCTACCTCTGGCCAGTGACACCTCTCCTTCGGTAGTTGTCCCTGCTGCATCACGTCCCCACGCCCTGGCTCGCCTTCACGACAGTCACCGTGGAGCTGAGGCCACCAAACGACGTGCACGACAGACTGTGTTCCGGCCTGGCATCGACCCCGACATCTCCAATGCTGTCCAGGTGTGTAAGCCCCGCCACGTATTACAACCCAGCCAGCAGCAGGTACCCTTCATGAGTGACGACAACCCCACCCGCCCCTTTGAGTCTGTGTCGGCCGACTTTTTCTGTGTGTCAGGAAAGTCCTTCCTGGTTATCGTCGACCGTCTCTCTGGTTGGCCGGTTGTCATCAAGGGCGGTAATGACACGACGTCTGCCGCCACCATCAGCAAGTTCCGCCACTACTTCCGTGACGTGGGCGTTCCTGTACGCCTGCGAACCGACGGAGGGCCTCAGTTCACAAGCCGGGACTTTGCTGCGTTCCTTGACCGATGGGGAGTCCGGCATGTGTTGTCATCGCCCCATTACCCGCAGTCCAACGGCCACGCTGAGGCTGCTGTCAAATCCTTGAAGCACCTCATCCTTAAGGTGGCCCCTTCTGGGAATATTGACTGCGAGGCCTTCGACCAGGGTCTTCTTGAACTCCGCAACACACCCAACTACACCGGACGCTCCCCTGCCCAGGTTTTGTATGGACGCCCCCTTCGTTCTTGTGTCCCTGCTCACCCTCAATCCTTCTCCAAGGAGTGGCAGGCTAAGACAGAGGATTGTGATCGCCGAGCCGCCGAACGTGTTCAGGACGTCGTCGCCCGCTACAACGACCACGCCCGTTCTCTCCCCAGGTTGAGTGTCGGTACCCAAGTCCGTGTTCAGGACCCGACCTCCCTACGTTGGGACAAAGTAGGCGTAGTCATGGGTCTCGGCAGGTCACGGGACTACCAGGTGCGGTTACCCAGTGGTCGCGTGTGGTGGAGGAACCGCCGTTTTCTCCGCCCCGTAACACTGCCTTCTGCTGACCCCGCCACCAGTGTTGAGTCCCATACCCTTCCCAGTGATGAAGTCCCTCGACGCTCAGAACGGATCCAGAAGAAAGGTCCGCTCAAGACTTTGCTATGAGCGTATAGGGGAAGGGAGGTGTATGTATATTATGTATGCTGGATTATGTATTATGTATGTATATTATGTATGTGCTCCATTTATATTTATTCAGCCTAGCTAGCAGCGTGTGGCAATGTTATTACCATATCCCACACGCTTAATTAATGTGCCTGGCGACGTAGGGAAGCTGCTAATGTATCACTTGCCATACGTCGTCTATGGTAGTTGACCAAGAGCTTAGCTAGGGAGCAGTGCTACCCACCTCTGTGTACATACTCTTATCCAGTAAACCGAACCTACAAAACTATACAGGTGTTTGTGTTCTCTCCTGTATATAGAACTTATTACCCAGAACATCTAACAATGTCCAAGTTCGATTCCAACTGGATCAGGTTCATGTCTTCGTGTTCTGTGGTTTTTGCCTTCTGGGCCGTGGTTCGGTTCAGGGGAGTTGAAACGTCCAGTTTCTTTCTGGGAGCTGTCGGTATCTTGGGTTCTCTGGTGGCCTTCTTCGGTGTAGAGTGTACCTCGGCTGTCACTCGGATGCGGACCGGCGTGGCTTCCTCCACTGAGTTGGCTGGAGCTGTGGCGACTTGCCCGAGGACGCTCCCCATGAGTATTTGGAGCTGTGTGGGTTGGATCGTGTGGCCCAGTAGTCCGGCTAAGCCCTCCGCGAAGGTTGTCAGTACCTTGGCTAGGTCTGATACGTGTATCATTCCTTCTGGTGCCTTGGTGTGTGCTTCTTTTGCCTTTCTCGTGGTTGTCGTTGTCTGCTGCTTGGGTGGCTGAGGTGTGGCCGTAGTGAGGCCAGGAAACTGGGCTGCACTTTGGGTGTTGACTGGCTGAGGAGGTTGTCTTTGTTGTTTTGGCCTTTGGGTTCCCCACACGAAGGTACTTGGTGGGGCTGGTGTGTAGGCGGTGGGGGCCGGTCTTGCTGCTGGTCGGTTTGCCTGGACCCTCTTTGTTCTCTCGGAGCATCCAGGATTCCAGGCGTGGTGTTTGCCCCCGCAGTTGGCACACTTGGGGGCAATTTTTTCCCCATTTTTCAACTTGGTGAGGCAGGAGTGTGTGCCGTGCTTCTGTGCGCAGACTGCGCAGATTTCCTTGTACGTGCACCTTGTCTGATGGTGCCCGTATTTCTGGCATCTGAAGCACCGCAGGGGCTCTGGGACGAAGGGCCTCACTTCGTATATCCCCCAGGTTTTGAGGTCTATGGAGCTGGGGGGTGAGCCGTAGTGCGTTATGAGCACTTGTTTCGTGGTGGCCGTCTTGTCGGACAGGGGAGAGCATCTCTCGGCTTTTAGGATCTTCGGGTGGTTCTCCAGGGGTTCGAGAGGTAGTTCCTTTGGGTACCGGAGGACTACCGACTTCATCAGTTTCTGGGCGGGGTCCAGCTTTGTTGATGCAACGGTGGTGGTGTTTTGCAGGTAAGTGTCGAGGGTGGTGGCGGAGTCCTTGTCTTTGGGGTGAATAATCATCTCCCCCTTTAGGTTGGGCCGCACTGAGAATTTGGCCAGTGGATTTAGCTTTTCCATCTCTGTGACGGCGGCATATGTTGTTTTTGCGTCCGTTTTCGTGATCCGGAATTTTGGCAGTGTCGTTGGAGGAGAGCTGGTGGTGGTGATGGGTGCCTTTGGGGCTGCTTGACGGCATTCGTTTCCCGAAAAAGCACGTCGGCGTTTTTTGTTTTCTACCTTCGTCCAGTGGTCCTCAGTGGCGGTAGCAGTGGTGGTGGAGTTGTTGGAGGTGGTGGCACTGTTCCTACTTTTCAGGGCTTCATTGAAGGCGCGTAACTGGTCTGCTTTCTCTGTGCGAAGCCTGTCGTAGTTCGGGTCGTCAGGTTGGCGGTTCAGGCGGGGGTCGCGGTTAGGAGGGCGTACGCGCTCCATAACCTGGGTTATTTATTTTTTTTTTTTTATTTTTTTTTTTTTAGATCCTACCTATTCCGGTTGAGTAAAATGCAGAGGAATTACAGCACTCCCCACTGGCTGGTGGTCGTAGAGTGGTTCCTGAGCTTCTCTCCCGGAGCCCCGTTGGGGAAGCCTACTTCCTAGTGTATGTGACTGCTCACTTATAGACGTGAGCTAAGTGTGCCTATTTGGGAAGGATAAGGATTGCTACCCTCTTTCCAGGTGGACCCGCACGATCACGGTTTTCCTGGAAAGACTCGGCTGGGATGGGTTTTGCTCCAACCCCCTTTCGTGTTCACAATCTCCTGGGAGGGAGGTGAACAGTTACAGGAGGGACCGCAGGACGAATACACTTTTGAGGGTGCAGGTCCCTAGGCCAGAGCGAAAAAGGAAAAATAGTAGTAGAAGGAAAAGAGCTCAAACCACGCCGGGAATATCGCGCTATAACTGCTCTCCAGCTGGAGTGTGGGTCACTCACACCACCAGTGGGGAGGGCAAGCTAATGCTCGATAAACCGAGAACGCTCGTGAGTTGTTGTGGACGATGACAGTCGTGGGTGGTCCGGTCCGAGAAGATGGCCAACAATGGCACAAGGGAGAGGGCGGTCTTCACAGTTCCGGGTCCAGCAGGAGGTCTTGTTGAGAGGTCTTCTTAGTTCAGGAGCGGTGTGAGATTTTGGGATTGAATCCTGGTGGGGTGAGGTGTTGAATTTATGTAGAAGTCCGCGTGCTTTATTGGGCCAATGAAATATATATGGATCCTCGAGTTTCCAAGCTGGATTTGGTAAAACGTTGCTCTGATCACGTAAGCGGCACGGGTGGTCCCCTATAATGGTTCACGGCGCCATAAGCTCGTTGAATAGGCTTTGTGTGAAATATAACAGAGTTTAGGACTGCTTTTAGTGTCCTGGTGGTCCACAGGTAGCATTCCCTAGTCACAATTATAAGATCGTGGCTTCAAATCCTGGTGGGGTGAGGCGTTGATTATATGTAGATGTCTGCGTGCTTTATTGGGCTAATGAAATATATATGGATCCTCGGGTTTCGAAGCCGCATTTGGTTAAACGTTTCTCTGATCACCTAAGCAGCAGGGGTAGTCCCCATTAGAGGTTCACGGCGCCATAACGTCGTTCAACAGGCTTTGTGTGAAATATCACAGCGTCTACGACTGCTTTTAGTGTCCTGGTGGCCCAGAGGTAGCGATCCTCGGCCACAATTATAAGATCGTGGGGTCGAATCCTGGTGGGGTGAGGTGTTAATTATATGTAGAAATCTGCGTGCTTTATTAGGCTAATGAAAAATATATCGATCCTCGTGTTTCGAAACCGAATTTGGTAAAACGTTGCTCTGATCACCTAAGCGGCACGGGTGGTCCCCATTAGAGGTTCACGGCGCCATTAGCTCATTGAACAGGCTTTGTGTGAAATAAAACAGAGTCTAGGACTGCTTTTAGTGTCCTGGTGGTCCACAGGTAGCATTCCCTGGTCACAATTATAAGATTTTGGGTTTGAATCCTGGTGGGGTGAGGTGTTGATTTTATGTAGAAGTCCGCATGCTTTATTGGGCTAAAGAAATATATTTGGATCCTCGTGTTTCGTAGCCGGATTTGGTAAAACGTTGCTCTGGTCCCCAAGCGGCACGTGTGGTCCCCATTAGAGGTTCACGGCGCAATAAGCTCGTTGAACAGGCTTTGTGTGAAATAAAACAGAGTCTAGGACTGCTTTTAGTGTCCGGGTGGTCCACAGGTTGCATTCCTTGGTCACAATTATAAGATTTTGGGTTTGAATCCTGGTGAGGTAAGGTGTTGATTTTATGTAGAAGTCCGCGTGCTTTATTGGGCTAATGAAATATATATGGATCCTCGAGTTTCCAAGCCAGATTTGGTAAAACGTTGCTCTGATCCCCTAAGCTTCACGGGTGGTCCCCATTAGAGGCTCATGGCGCCATAAGGTCGTTGAACAGGCTTTTTGTGAAATATAGTAGAGTCTAGGACTGCTTTTATTGTCCTGGTGGCCGAGAGGTAGCATACCCCGGTCACAATTATAAGATCGTGGGTTTGAATCCTGGTGGGGTGAGGTGTTGATTATATGTAGAAGTCCGAGTGCTTTATTGGGTTAATGAATATATATGGATCCTCGTGTTTCCAAGCCGTATTTGGTAAAACTTTGCTCTTATCACCTAAGCGGCACGGGAGGTCCCCTATAGTGGTTCACGGGGCCATAAGCTCGTTGAACAGGCTTTATGTGATATATATCAGAGTCTAGGACTGCTTATAGTGTCCTGGTGGTCCATAGGTAGCGTTCCTCGGTCACACTTATAAGATCGCGGTTTCGAATCCTGGTGGGGTGAGGTGTTGATAATATGTAGAATCCGCGTGCTTTATTTGGCTAATGAAACATATATGGATCCTCGTGTTTCGAAGCCGGATTTGGTAAAACGTTGCTCTGATCACCTAAGCGGCACGGATGGTCGCCATTAGAGGTTCACAGCGTCATAAGCTCATTGAACAGGCTTTGTGTGAAATATAGCAGAGTCTAGAACTGCTTTTAGTGTCCTGGTGGCCCAGAGGTAGCGTTCCCCGGTCACAATTAGAAGATCGTGGGTTCGAACCCTGGTGGGGTGAGGTGTTGATTATATGAAGAAGTCCGCGTGCTTTATTGGGCTAATGAAATATATATGGATCCTCGTGTTTCGAAGCCGCATTTGGTAAAACGTTGCTCTGATCACCTAAGCGGCACGGGTGGTCCCCTATAGTGGTTCACAGCGCCATAAGCTCGTTGAACAGGCTTTGTGTGAAATATAGCAGAGTCTAGGACTGCTTTTTTTTTCCTGGTGGCCCAGAGTTTTGCATTCCCCGGTCACAATTATAAGATTTTGGGTTTGAATCCTGGTGGGGTGAGGTGGTGATTTTATGTAGAAGTCCGCTTGCTTTATTGGGCTAAAGAAATATATTTGGATCCTAGTGTTTCGTAGCCGGATTTGGTAAAACGTTGCTCTGGTCACCAAGCGGCACGTGTGGTCCCCATGAGAGGTTCACGGCGCCATTAGCTCGTTGAACAGGCTTTGTGTGAAATATACCAAAGTCTATGACTGCTTTTATTGTCCTGGTGGCCCAGAGGTAGCGTTCCCCGGTCACAACTATTAGATCGTGGGTTCAAATCCTGATGGGGTGAGGTGTTGATTATATGTAGAAGTCCGCGTGCTTTATTGGGCTAATGAAATATATATGGATCCTCGTGTTTCGAAGCCGCATTTGGTAAAACGTTGCTCTGATCACCTAAGCGGCATGGGTGGTCCCTATTAGAGGTTCACGGCGCCATAAGCTCGTTGAACAGGCTTTGTTTGATATATAGTAGAGTCTAGGACTGCTTTTATTGTCCCGGTGGCCCAGAGGTAGCATACCCCAGTTACAATTATAAGATCGTGGGTTCAAATCTTGGTGGGGTGAGGTGTTGATTATATGTAGAAGTCCGCGTGCTTTATTGGGCTAATGAAATATATATGGATCCTCGTGTTTCCAAGCCGGATTTGGTAAAACGTTGCTCTTATCACCTAAGCGGCACGGTTGGTCCCCATAAGAGGTTCATGGCACCATAAGGTCGTTGAACAGGCTTTGTGTGAAATATAGTAGAGTCTAGCACTGCATTTATTGTCCTGGTTGCCCAGAGGTAGTGTTCCCCGGTCACAGTTATAAGATCGTGAGTCTGAATCCTTGTGGGGTGAGGTGTTGATTATATGTAGAAGTCCGAGTGCTTTATTGGGCTAATGAAATATATATGGATCCTCGTGTTTCGATGCCGGATTTGGGTTAACGTTGCTCTGATCACTTAAGCAGCACAGGTGGTCCCCTATAGTGGTTCCCAGCGCCATAAGCTCGTTGAACCAGGCTTTGTGTGAAATATAGCAGAATCTAGGACTGCTTTTATTGTCCTGGTGGCTCAGAGGTAGCGCTCCCCGGTCACAATTATAAGATCGTGGGTTCAAATCCTGGTGGGGTGAGGTGTTGATTATATGTAGAAGTCCGCGTGCTTTATTGGGCTAATGAAATATATATGGATCCTGGCGTTTCCAAGCCGGATTTGGTAAAACGTTGCTCTTATCACCTAAGCGGCACTGGTGGTCCCCTATAGTGGTTCACGGTGCCATAAGCTAATTGGACAGGCTTTGTGTGAATTATAACAGAGTCTAGGACTGCTTATAGTGTCCTGGTAGCCCATAGGTAGCGTTCCTCGGTCACAATTATAAAATCGTGGGTTCGAATCCTGGTGGGGTGAGGTGTTGATTATATGTAGATGTACACATGCTATATTGGGCTCATGAAATATATATGGATCCTCGTGTTTCGAAGCCGGATTTGGTAAAACGTTGCTCTGATCACCTAAGCGGCACAGATGGTCCCCATTAGAGGTTCACAGCGTCATAAGCTCATTGAACAGGCTTTGTGTGAAATATAGCAGAGTCTAGGACTGCTTTTATTGTCCTGGTGGCCCAGAGGTTGCGTTCCCCGGTCACAATTAGAAGATCGTGGGTTCGAATCCTGGGTGAAGTGTTGATTATATGTAGAAGTCCGCGTGATTTATTGGGCTAATGAAATATATATGGATCCTCGTGTTTCGAAGCCGGATTTTGGAAAACGTTGCTCCGATCACCTAAGCGGCACGGATGGTCCCCATTAGAGGTTCATGGCGCCATAAGGTCGTTGAACATGCTTTGTCAAATATAGTAGAGTCTAGGACTGCTTTTATTGTCCTGGTGGCCCAGAGGTAGCATACCCCGGTCACAATTATAAGATCGTGGGTTCGAATCCTGGTGGGGTGAGGTGTTGATTATATGTAGAAGTCTGCGTGCTTTATTGGGCTAATGAAATATATATGGATCCTCGTTTTTCGAAGCCGGATTTGGTAAAACGTTGCTCTTATCACCTAAGCGGCACTGGTGGTCCCCATTAGAGGTTCACGGCGCCATAAGCTCATTGAACAGGCTTTTTGTGAAATATAACAGAGTTCAGGACTGCTTTTAGTGTCCTTGTGGCCCAGAGGTAGCGTTCCCCGGTCACAATTATAAGATCGTTGGTTCGAATCCTGGTGGGGTGAGATGTTGATTATATGTAGAAATGTGCGTGCTCAATTGGGCTAATGAAATAGATATGGATCCTCGTGTTTCGAAGCCGGATTTAGTAAAACGTTACTCTGAAGACCTAAGCGGCACTGGTGGTCCTCATTAGAGGTTCACGGCGCCATAAGCTCGTTGAACAGGCTTTGTGTGAAATATAACAGAGTCTAGGACTGCTTTTAGTGTCCTGGTGGTCCACAGGTAGCATTCCGTGGTCACAATTATAAGATTTTGGGTTTGAATCCTGGTGGGGTGAGGTGGTGATTTTATGTAGAAGTCCGCGTGCTTTATTGGGCTAAATAAATGTATTTGGATCCTAGTGTTTCGTAGCCGGATTTGGTAAAACGTTGCTCTGGTCACCAAGCGGCACGTGTGGTCCCCATTAGAGGTTCACGGCGCCATTAGCTCGTTGAACAGGCTTTGTGTGAAATAATACAGAGTCTAGGACTGCTTTTAGTGTCCTGGTGGTCCACAGGTAGCATTCCCTAGTCACAATTATAAGATTTTGGGATTGAATCCTGGTGGGGTGAGGTGTTGATTTTATGTAGAAGTCCGCGTGTTTTATTGGGCTAATGAAATATATATGGATCCTCGTGTTTTCAAGCCTGATTTGGTATAACCTTGCTCTTATCACCTAAATGGCACTGGTGGTCCCCAGTAGAGGTTCACGGCGCCATAAGCTCGTTGAACAGGCTTTGTGTGAAATATAACAGAGTTTAGGACTGCTTTTAGTCTCCTGGTGGCCCAGAAGTAGCGTTCCCCGGTCACAATTATAAGATCGTGGGTTTGAATCTTGGTGGGGTGCGGTGTTGATTATATGTAGAAGTTTGCGTGCTTTATTGGGCTAATGATATATATATGGATACTCGTGTTTCGAAGCCGGATTTGGTAAAACGCTGCTCTGAACACCTAAGCGGCACTGGTGGTCCCCAGAAGAGGTTCACGGCGCCATAAGCTCGTTGAACAGGCTTTGCGTGAAATATAACTGAGTCTAGGACAGCTTTTAGTGTCCTGGTGGTCCACAGGTAGCATTCCCTGGTCACAATTATAAGATTTTGGGTTTGAATCCTGTTGGGGTGAGGTGTTGATTTTATGTAGAAGTCTGCGTACGGTATTGGGCTAAAGAAATATATTTGGATCCTCGTGTTTCGTAGCCGCATTTGGTTAAACGTTACTCTGATCACCTAAGCGGCACGGGTGGTCCCCATTAGAGGTTCATAGCGCCATAAGGTCGTTGAACAGGCATTTTGTGAAATATAGTAGAGTCTAGGACTGCTTTTATTGTCCTGGTGGCCCAGAGGTAGCATACCCCGGTCACAATTATAAGATCGTGAGTCTGAATCCTGGTGGGGTGAGGTATTGATTATATGTAGAAGTCCGAGTGCTTTATTGGGCTAATGAAATATATATGTATCCGCGTGTTTCCAAGCCGGATTTGGTAAAACGTTGCTCTGATCACCTAAGCGGCACGGGTGGTCCCTATTAGAGGTTCATGGCGCCATGAGGTCGTTGAACAGGCTTTGTGTGAAATATAGTAGCGTCTAGGACTGCTTTTATTGTCCTGGTTGCCCAGAGGTAGCGTTCCCTGGTCACAATTATAAGATCGTGGGTTCAAATCCTGGTGGGGTGAGGTGTTGATTATATGTAGAAGTCCGCGTGCTTTATTGAGCTAATGAAAAATATATGGATCCTCGTGTTTTGAAGCCGCATTTGGTAAAACTTTGCTCTGATCACCTAAGGGGCATGGGTGGTCCCATATAGTGGTTCACAGCCCCATAAGCTCGTTGAACAGGCTTTGTGTGAAATATAACAGTCTAGGACGGCTTTTAGTGACCTGGTGGTCCACAGGTAGCATTCTCTGGTCACAATTATAAGATTTTGGTTTTGAATCCTGGTGGGTTGAGGTGTTGATTTTATGTAGAAGTCCGCATGCTTTATTGGGCTAAAGAAATATATTTGGATCCTCGTGTTTCGTAGCCGGATTTGGTAAAACGTTGCTCTGGTCCCCAAGCGGCACGTGTTGTCCCCATTAGAGGTTCACGGCGCAATAAGCTCGTTGAACAGGCATTGTGAAATATAACAGAGTCTAGGACTGCTTTTAGTGTCCTGGTGGTCCACATGTAGCATTCCCTGGTCACAATTATAAGATTTTGGGGTTGAATCCTGGTGGGGTGAGGTGTTGATTTTATGT
>NW_024736080.1:0-27500 GCF_018991925.1 Homarus americanus
ATTGCGTTCGCTTTGAAATAATATTTGGAGAGATCCGGCCCAGTCTTGAGGTATCTTATAGACCCCCCTTCCTCCTCCTCTGACCCCCCCCCCTCCACCTGTCTCTCCCCCTTCCTTCACCTGTCATCCCCCCTCCATCCACCTGTTCACCCTCCCTCATTCTACCTGTCTCCTCCCATTCCCTCCTCCACCTCTGTCTGAAGGTCGCCTGTCGACACGGTCTTCCTCTGAGTAACACTAGTGTGGGTCCCTCCCTCCTATACCCCCACAGCCCCCCGTCACCTGTCTCACCAACAGGAGCGCCCGTTGCCGCCGCCGCCGGTCCTGTTGCTGGGCCACTTAGGGACGTGCCCCCACCCTCCCAGGAATTCGCCACACAGACACAGACATACACACACTTGGGCCAGTGTTGTTGACCACTCACTCATGCCCAACCCGGTGTAGGAACAACACACGTCTCCTCACACCTTCCTACCCACCTTACCAGCATTATCACTTCTATTAAACCATTCTCCTACTCACATACATTCACTCATTTATCAATACTTTCTATTTCTCTATTCGTTTTCACTCCCACACATCTTTAAACAGTGTTGTATTGGAGGGCTAAGGGAAGGCAGAGACTAGGATGGATGAATGGAATGAATAACTGGGCCCCCGCAGATACAGACCCTCAGAGGATTGTAAACAGCTGGGCGTTTAGAGTGGGCTGTGGTCGCCAACCCTTAGCTATGACGACGGTACTGATGAATGATTGACTGAGTGAAATTTCAGTCCGTCTTACCCACCGATAATATCATCTTTATATATATATTCTTAGGTTACTTTGAGACTGAATAAGACTTGGGTCTATTAGGATTAGGGCCTATTAGGATTTGGGGTCTATTAGGACTTGGGGCCTATTAGGACTTGGGGCCCACTCAATTCGTCTCGGATATATACGTAGTAGCCCAAATTCTGCCTCAGCGAAAATATGCATAATTTTAGTCGTGAGTTTCAGGTAAAATCTCCTATTTTTTCCGTTTTTAATTACCATAAATATCCCCAAATTCGCTCCTATCTCCATTGTTATCACCGTCTGTGTTAACTCTCCTGTTTTTTACTCGCAAGAAGGGATATGATTATGAGAGAGAGAGGATTTTTCTAATTTCTAAAAAAAAAATCCAATAAAATCTCATTGTCTGGTATAAAATTCAAGAGTAGTTTTTTCTTAAACATGTAATTTATCTTCTATTTTTTCCCCTCGTTATTCTGGCTCAGTTTATTCGTTAAATAACCTATGGATTTATTTTTTTATCTTCTATATACCTAAACATTACTATAATACATCAAAAGAGATCAATTTATCCATTGAATTATACAACTGGAGAATATTTTTTAATTTATTCTCATTTATTAATATATTCCTAAATATACCCACAAAACACAGCAAGAAGACAACATTACGGTCTAATTATTTATTCAGAAATTTATTCAGAAATTTATTCAAGCAAATTTATTCAGAAATACATCAAAATACAAGTAAAAATATCGACATAAACCATTTATTTATTATCTCGAAATACTTGTAAAAAACTATATAATTTATTCTTAAACATCTGAAAACATCAGTAAGAAATGAACATATATGAGAAACATTTATTACTCTACTTAATATTCCTCTTAAACCTGTATTATAAATATTTATTTTTTTCTGGTAATATTGATTAATAAAATATTTATGACATTGTCGTACTGTGCACCTCCGGACCTGAACTGTGAAATATTACTTCTGTATTGTTACGGATATTAAAACACCGAATATTTTTACGGATATTAAAACTGAATATTTTTACGGATATTAAAACACCGAATATTTTGCGGCTATTAAAACACTGAATATTTTACGGATATTAAAACACTGAATATTTTTACGGATATCAAAACACTGAATATTTTACGGATATTAAAACGCTGATTATTTTTACGGATATCAAAACACTGAATATTTTTCCGGACATTAAAACAATGAATATTTTTACGGATATCAAAACACTGAACATTTTTACAGATATCAAAACACTGAATATTTTTACGGCTATTAAAACACTGAATATTTTACGGATATTAAAACGCTGATTATTTTTACGGATATCAAAACACTGAACATTTTTACGGATATCAAAACACTGAATATTTTTACGGACATTAAAACACTGAATATTTTTACGGATATCAAAACACGATTTCTTTGTTATAACCGAAGACGTTATAACCTGAACTTCCTCTTCATTACAGGAACAAAACATGAACGAAATTTTATTACGGATATTAACGTATGAAGCATATTCTTAATACCTGCAATAAAAGAAGAAATATTTTTTATTAGTACGAAATTAAAAGACTTTATAAGCACGAACACTGAAGGGCGCTATACTTAGTAGTACTATTGAACCACCTGCAGATTAAACACCACAGTTTATTACACCTGAAGAATAAACACCTTAACTGGGGTAAAGGGTTAGATTAGGTTAGGTTAGGTTCGGTATATTGATCAAGAAGGGTTCAAAGTATTACATAAATTAGAACGTGATTTATATATATTGTTATTTCGAGTAATATTACATTTGTTATTACCAAGAACAATAAATCATAACATAACATTATATCAGGATTAATTTATTACTGAGGTCAATAAAACAAACTTTTCCCAACTAACTCTTGGGAAACATTTATAATATTAAACAATAGAATATGAATTATTTTGTACATCGGAATTTAAAACGTGGCGTTAAAAGATATTTTCTCACTATAATAATGACATTAAAACAGGAATTAATAATTATTCACCTAACAAAACATTAACTTTATTTACAGGTGCGAATATAAAACACCTGAAGATTTTTTAGACACAAAAAAAATTACCATAAGTAACTAATAAAAAAAATTATACTTATTATTACGGACAATAAAATATGTATATGTAACAAAATCTTGCTTCTTTGCAAACACAAGTTATAAAAACATTCGATAAAATTGTCAGTCTGATAAATTGTCGTTGTTAAAATTGTCTATTAAAATTGTTTGTCTTTTTCAACATTTTTGAGAAATTTTCCAGGTAAATCAACACGTGTCAACTTTATTTATATTTCCCACGTAGCAACGTAAACTATTTCTAGTCATTCTCATCTTTAACGACCATTAAAGGAATTTATACCATCACAGGTCAAATGGACTTAATTTTAATTTTTGGGCCCCAGTCCTATAGGCATAACTTATCGAAATTAACCACGGTATATAGATCCTGTTATTTGTACGGTATAAGTCCTGTTATTGTACGGTATAAGTCCTGTTAATGTACGGTATAAGTCCTGTTAATGTGCAGTATAAGTCCTGTTATTGTACGGTATAGGTCCTGTTATTGTACAGTATAAGTCCTTTATTGTACAGTATAAGTCCCTGTTAATGTACGGTATAATCCCTGTTAATGTACAGTATAAGTCCTGTTAATCTACAGTATAAGTCCTGTTAATGTACGGTATAAGTCCTGTTATTGTGCAGTATAAGTCCTGTTATTGTACGGTATAAGTGTAGTTAATGTACGGTATAAGTCCTGTTATTGCAGTGGTATAAGTCCTGTTAATGTGCAGTATAAGTCCTGTTATTGTACGGTATAAGTGTAGCTAATGTACAGTATAAGTTCCTGTTTGCAGTATAAGTCCTGTTATTGTACAGTATAAGTGTAGTTAATGTACGGTATAAGTCCTGTTAATGTACGGTATAAGTCCTGTTATTGTACGGTATAAGTCCTGTTAATGTACGGTATAAGTCCTGTTATTGTACGGTATAAGTCCTGTTATTGTACGGTATAAGTGTAGTTAATAGTTTTGGTGAAAAAATAAAGTAATTTCATAACTCAGATTTTATACAGAAAAATTTTGTCTTTGTATTATGGGCGTCGAGGTCTTCACCAAACACCCAAACTATTATGTATCGGCAGTATTTTCGTCGATTGGTCGGCGTTACAAACAATCACCAAACATATATATATATAAACAGTCTTTTTAGCGTTGGGTTCCTTCATATAAACACAAGCAAACAGTAATATATATCCTACGGGTGTTGGGTTATCTATATAAACAAGAGTAAACAATACAGTATAGGAGCCATAGCCGCAGTGAGGAGGCAGCAATATGAAGATTTGATTTGCATACTAAACCAAATTTCCATTTTGGAAGTACAAGTCTGTTGGCTGACCGCTGGCTGGGGTGGTGGTCCTCTTGTTTGGTCAGTGGTGGGGTAGGGGGGGCGTGATAATATTAGTCTTTGTATTTACATAATGTGAGAGAGAGAGAGAGAGATACTAGCCTTCACCTGCAGGCACGAAAGACGAGAGAACTGTTCCTTTGCTCCTTATGTGATATCAACACAAGTCAATGGTGAATCAACCCAGTGTGTGTGTATAGAATTTCTACAAGTAGTTTCACCAAGTGCCCTGGTCCTTGTACTAAACACCAGGTTATTCAAGTACCAGGTTCTTGTAACGTAGTGAAGGTATTTTGTATATTATGATAGTGATTAAGAGTGGCTGCCCAGGTGGTAAATAATAATGACTCTTTTATTTTCATCCACTCGGGAGTGGATACAGGTACTTCCATCTACCTTGACAACAGTCCCCCCTCCCCTCATACCTGGGCAGGTGCTCCAGTACTGATACAAACACCGAGTTGCTTTTTATCAACATATCCGAACCTGAGTAAGTCAAGGAGATTCCCAACCTGTTCTCTCTCCTCGCCTATAAACCCAAGCTTAGTCTCATCTGTTAAGGGTGAGTCAGCCCCGACGCTCGGCTAGTCCCTGACAACATGGGGTGTGACAGTCGAGGGGGAGCCGCCACCCTCACTAAATCATAAAATGGGCAACGGGAAACGCATATTAACTAGAGCAGTCTGCAGCCCCCTACACCTCCCTCCTCCCGGCCTCTCCTGCCGGGGCCCGTCATCTTGCACACCCGCCTGGCAACTGATTGTTCATCGCCAAGGGGTTTGTGTCTTAAACAACATCCTCCAGCAGACTCTCCTCCTTTCTCCTGTCATGTACCTCCCTCCTCCTCCCTCTCATCTGTCCATCAACCATTTCTCCCTTCCATCTCGCTCTTATTTGTATCTCTCTCTCTCTCAGCCTTCCCTTCTTTCTTATCCCTGAAAGCCTCCTCCTCTCCCCACCTCTCCCCCCACACGAGAAAAGACCTCTGAGGCTCCTGCAGAACTGCACAGGTAAACAAACAGTAATTGGTCTTCCAAAAATCTGAAACATTTACGATGTGAAAAGTTCCATTATTCATTAAAAGACGCTGGGAATCCGGTAATGACAGCCTTCAATATTAACGAGCTATATTATACAGTACACATATCAGTACTGTACGTCCAGTAATAATTAAACACCTCAACTTTCAACTCTTGACGTATACAAATTTAATCGAATCATTAAGGTCACTCAGTTATATATTAACAGGATATACATAATATTGTGTGAATTAATTATCAAACGTAACAGATAATGACTACTGCTACTTACGCATATTTAAGAGCAGCAAAGGTCAGAGATTTGTGACCTTTATTCTTCCAATGTTTATAACGCCAAAATTAATTAAAGACTTTAAATATTCACAAGGAACATTTATGCCTTCAAAGAACAACAACTCAGCGTCAGTCAAAACAACAAATAACGCAAAAAAATAAATCTCTCGGCGTCTGTCTGTCTGTCTGTCTGTCTGTCTGTCCGTTCATTTATTGCTTAGAACATCTGGCCACGCAGACAAAATATATTGGCTAGTGTTATTACGACCTCAGCGGTCCTGCCTTCAGCACACAGCCTCCTCCCCCTTCCCCTGTACCATCACCCCTCTTGCCTCCTCCTCTGTATCACCTCCTCCTCTCCTCTTCTGTGCATGCCCTCCCTACCTTCCTCCTCTGTACCATCACCCCTCCTACCTCCCTCTTCTGCATCACCCTCCTACCTTCCTCCTCTGTTCCCATCACCCCCTCCTACCTTCCTCCTCTGCCATCACCCCCTCCCTCCTCCTCCTCTGTACCTTCACCCCTCCTACCTCCTCCTCTGTGCCATCACCCCTCCCTCCCTCCTCTGTACCATCACCCCTCCTACCTTCCCCCTCTGTACCCATCACCCCCTCCTACCTTCCCCCTCTGTGCCATCACCCCCTCCTACCTCCCCCTCTGTACCATCACCCCCTCCTACCTCCCCCTCTGTACCCATCACCCCTCTTTACCTCCCTCCTCTGTACCATCCCCCCCTCTTACCTCCCCTCTGTACCCACCCCTCCTACCTTTCTCCTCTCTTTACCATCACCCCTCCCTACCTTCCTCCTCTGTCTGTCACCCCCCTCCCTACCTCCCCCTTCTGTACCCATCACCCCTCCCTGCCTTTCTCCTCTGTTGCCATCACCCCTCCTACCTCCCTCCTCTGTGCCATCCCCCTCTACCTTTCTCCTCTGTACCATCACCCTCCCTCCCCCCTCTGCCATCACCCCTCCCCTACCTCCCTCCTCTGTCCATCACCCCCTCCTACCTCCCTCCCTCTGTACATCACCCCCTCTCCCCTCCTCTGTACCATCACCCCCTCCTACCTCCCTCCTCTCTGTACCATCACCCCCTCCTACCTCCCCCCTCTGTACCATCACCCCCTCCTGCCTCCCTCTCTGTACCATCCCCACCTCCACCCCCCTCTTACCATCACCCCCCTCCTACCTTTCTCCTCTGTACCTCCCCCCTCTACCTTCCTCTGTACCCATCCCCCCCTCCTACCTTTCCTCTCTGTACCATCACCCCCTCCTACCTCCCCCTGTACCCATCACCCCTCCCTCCTTCCCCTGCCATCACCCCCCCTCCCTCCTTTCTCCTCTGTCCCATCACCCCCTCCTACCTCCCTCCTCTGCCATCACCCCTCCTACCTTCCCCCTCTGTGCCATCACCCTCCCTACCTCCTCCTCTGTACCCATCCCCCTCCCCACCCCTCCCTCCTCTGTGCCATCACCCCTCCCTACCTTCCCCCTCTGTACCATCACCCCCTCCCTACCTCCCCCTCCTGCCTTCTCTCCCTCCCTCTGTCCCTTCCCCCTCCTGCCTTCCCCTGTTCCCTTCACCCTCTCTCCCTCCCTCTGTACCATCACCCCCTCTACCTCCCTCCTCTGCATCACCTCCTCCTCCTCTGTACCATCTCCCCTCCCCCCTCTGTTCCATCACCCCTCCTACCTCCCCTCCTCTGTACCATCACCCCCTCCTACCTCCCTCCTCTGTGTCCATCCCCTCTTACCTCCCCCCTCTGTACCATCACCCCCCTACCTCCCTCCTCTGTTCTCCCCCCTCCTACCTCCCCCCTCTGTACCTCCACCCCCTCCTACCTCCCTCCCTCTGCCATCCACCCCCTCCTACCTTTCTCCTCTGTGCCATCACCCCTGCCTTCCCCTCTGTACCATCACCTCCTACCTTTCCTCCTCTGCCCATCACCCCCTCCTACCTCCCCCTGTGTCATATCCTTCCTTCCTCTTGCCTCCTACCTTTCTCCTCTGTACCTCCTGCCTCCCTCCTCTGTGCCCATCACCCCCTCCCTGCCTCCCCTCTCTGTACTTATCACCTCCTACCTTTCTCCTCTGTGCCATCTGCCCCTCCCTCCTCCCTCCTCTGTTGCCATCACCCCTCCTGCCCCTCCCTCTGCATCACCCTCTTCCTCCCCCTCTTTCCTCTTTACCGCATCACCTGTGCCCTCCCCTCCTGCATGCTATCTTACCCCTCCTCTTCCTCCTCTTGATGCCTCACCACCTCTTCCTCCATCTGTTACCGTCACTCTACCTCTCCTCTTCCTCTTGTTGCCATCACCCTCTCCTTTCTCCTCTGTACCATCATTCCTCTGCCTCCTCCTCTGTGCCATCACCCCTCCTGCCTCCTCTCTGTTGCCATCACCCCTCCTGCCTTTCTCCTCTGTGCCATCTTATCCTACCTCCCTCTGTTGCCATCTCCCCTCCTACCTCCTCCTCTGTTGCCATCACCCTCTGCCTTTCTCCTCTGTTACCATCACCCCCTCCTACCTCCCCCTCTGTGCCATCCACCCCTCTCCTTCCTCCTCTGCCATCACCTCCTACCTCCCCCTCTGTGCCATCACCCCCCTCCTACCTCCCCCCTCTGTACCATCACCCCCTCCTACCTCCCTCCTCTGTACCATCACCCCTCTACCTTTCCTCTGTCTTGTCACCCCTCCTACCTCCCCTCTGTCCATCACCTCTACCTTTCTCCTCCATCACCTCCTACCTCCCCCATGCCTCCTACCTCCCCCTCTGTACCCATCTGCCTCCTACCTCTCCCTCTGTGCCATCACCCCTCCTACCTCCCATCTTACCTCCCCCTCTGTGCCATCACCTCCTCCTCCTCTGTGCCATCTTCCTCTTTCCCCCCTCTGTACCATCACCCCCTCCTGCCTTCCCTCCTGTTGCCATCACCCCTCCTGCCTCCCCTCTGTGCCATCACCCCCTCCTCTCCTTGTCACCTCCTACCTTTCTCCTCTGTGCCATCACCCCTCCTACCTTCCTCCTCTGTGCCATCACCTCCTGTCTTCTCCTCCTTGCCATCACCTTTTCTGTCCTCTACCTCCTCCTCTGTACCATCACCCCTCCTACCTCTCCCTCCTCTGTTACCATCACCCCCTACCCTTTCTCCTCTGTACCATCAGTCCCTCCTACCTCCCCCTCTGTACCATCACCCCTCTCCCCCTTCCTCCTACCTCCTCTCTGTGCCATCACCTCCTCCCTGCCTTCCTCTGTACCATCCCTCTGCCTCCTTCTCCTCTGTATCCTCCTGCACTCCTCCTCTGCCATCACCCCTCCTACCTTTCCTCTGTGCCTCTCTGCCTTATCATCTGTCATCCTCCTGCCTCCTCCTCTGTGCCATCTTTACCTCCCCCCTGTGCCATCACCTCCTACTTCCTTCTCCTCTGTGCCATCCCCCCTCCTACCTCCTCCTCTGTGCCATCACCCCTCCTACCTACCTCCCTCCTCTGTGCCACCCCCTCCTACCTCCCCTCCTCTGTGCCATCCCCCTCCTACCTCCTCCTCTGTACCATCACCCCCCTCCTACCTCCCCCTGTACCATCACCCCCTCCTACCTCCTCCTCTGTGCCATCACCCCCTCCTACCTCCCCTCTGTTCCATCACCCCCTCCCCTCCTCCTCTGTTGCCATCACCCCTCCTACCTCCCTCCCTCTTGCCATCACCTCCTACCTCCCTCCTCTGCATCATCCCTCCCCCTCTGTACCATCACCCCTCCTCCTTCCCCAGCCCTCCTTCCCCTCTGTTCCATCACCCCTCCTACCTACCTCCTCTGTGCCATCACCCCATCCTACCCTCCCTTCACCCATCCCCCCCCTTACGCCTGCTACAACACTGGTCATTTACGGGAGCAAACTGCCTGTCATGGTACCAACAGCCCTGCCCGGAATGACAATGGCTTATCGCCGCCAGGCTGTGATTTCCCTCCTAACTGTTCACACGCATCAGTTGCTAGTTCTCCTTCTCCCCCACCCTCTCATCCCCACAATTCACACCCCAAGTATTGTTGTTTGTTGTTGTTGTTGTTGTGTGGCGGCGACTTCTGCGAGGGTTTCGTGGCGGTGTCTAGCTTACTTGTAAATGCTTTTAAGTAAATGTTTTTTATGCATAAGTGGGTATGAGAAAGCTTCGCACAGGAGATAATTTACAGATAAATGTCTGTTTCCAAGGCCCGACAGGTAGAACAGTAGGCACAGTTTCTTTATGTCTGTGTTATGACGTCATCGCTATACCTGCATTAAGACCCTCTTCAACATTAATTTTTTAACAGTAAATCACAGTCTCGTTTAATATAGATGTCCACCTCTGTACCGAGGCCTTCCTCGCTCCTTTAAGTCTATATTAGAGTCCTGAGAGATGGTGTGTGGGGCCACTTTACAGACATTTTTGTATATATTTTTTTCTTTATAACACAAGATCTACGGAACGATATGAGAGTATTTCACTTTATATATATATATATATATATATATATATATATATATATATATATATATATATATATATATATATATATATATATATATATTAATTGACTAACGCTAAAATCATCCTCTTTAGTAAAAGTCAATTCAATTTATCTCTCATCAAAATGCAATTTAATAAACATGAACCTATCAGCGCATGTATCCAGCCGGCCATCATTTAATTACCTTTACTAAAACGTAAATAACAACTACCATTAGGAGGAAATAGGACGGACGTAGATGAGGGAATTGAACGAGACACAAGAAACAATATGACGTTTCAAATGGGTAAATTGAATCTATTCCATCCTTTCAGCTCTTCGACACAACAAAATGGAAAGCTATTACCATATTCTGGAGCTGTGTGTGTGTGTGTGTGTGTGTGTGTGTGTGTGTGTGTGTGTGTGTGTGTGTGTGTGTGTGTGTGTGTGTGTGTGTGTGTGTGTGTGTGCGTGTGTGGTGTGTGCGTGTGTGTGTGTGTGTGTGTGTGTGTGTGTGTGTGTGTGTGTGTGTGTGTGCGTGTGTGTGTGTGTGTGTGTGTGTGTGTGTGTGTGTGTGTGCGTGTGTGTGTGTGTGTGTGTGTGTGTGTGTGTGTGTGTGTGTGTGTGTGTGTGTGTGTGTGTGTGTGTGTGTGTGTGTGTGTGTGTGTGTGTGTGTGTGTGTGTGTGTGTGTGTGTGTGTGTGCGTGTGTGTGTGTGTGTGTGTGTGTGTGTGTGTGTGTGTGTGTGTGTGTGTGTGTGTGTGTGTGTGTGTGTGTGTGTGTGTGTGTGTGTGTGTGTGTGTGTGTGTGTGTGTGTGTGTGTGTGTGTGTGTGTGTGTGCGTGTGTGTGTGTGTGTGTGTGTGTGTGTGTGTGTGTGTGTGTGTGTGTGTGTGTGTGTGTGTGTGTGTGTGTGTGTGTGTGTGGCGCAGTAACACCTGATGGCCCACACACTGGCACCTGTTTGTCTTCACTTAACCAAACTCTCACCTGAACCTAATTAACTGATAATAAAGTTTAGTTGGAAATTTTCTCGGAGGTAACTTTCGATATTTTCAAAACTATATAAAAAAAGTATTTGAGGTTATGACCAAAAATCTTAAGTCAAATTTTATTACTTTGCTGAAGTGAATTGATTGAGTATTACAAACTGGTGAGGGAAACAATTAAAAAGATTTGTCTTACCTAAGTAAACATATAAATTAGAGACAAGGAGAAAAAATACTCAACCAAACTAATGTACCATAATGACTCACTAAATACCATAACATGACTCAATTTACGTAACATAATTTCATAATGGGTACCAGACCATATTTCTAATGGTACAAAGTAAAAAGAAAAAGAGCACCATTAACAACACGCCAACGATCACTACAATATCAATTTTAATATGTATCATAATGGTTCAATAATTACCATAAAACACAATTAATTACTACCCAGCGGTGAGAGAATATAGATTTATGTGGCTAAATGACTCACTGAGTACCAAAAGCCCACTATTAATGGCTCACCAGCGACCAGAGCATCATTAATTTTATGCCTCATGATGGCTCACTATGCACCTTATAAACCCGCCCCCCAAAAAAAATCGGTCATTATATTCTCCCGTTCATTATATTTTAATTACTATTATATATGTCTAGTGTAGTCACACCCCCCATCCACTTATCTGCTATAACATAATTACTATAACTATTATCTATAACTATAACTATGAGGAAGAGGGAAAATGAACACTGAATCTAAGTAAAATATTAAAGAAAATTAAAGAAAATAAAGAATAAAGAGAAAAAAAGAGAAATATAAGGACAAAATATAACGGAAATTGTCGTCACACACACACACACACACACACACACACACACACACAATAACAGTGTCAGATGTGAGGTACAGTCAGGTATGTATTTGAACCCCAGGATGATATACAGGTATAATATACAACAAACTCGGGTGAAAAAGACTCACATTTACCCATTCTATGACCGTGTTGACAGTCAGGTTGTTTGACTTACTGGGGGTCGTAGTTCAGCTGTTAATGACCCGCCTTGTGTGATCTTCTTCTGTTATATCACATGGTAAATTTTCCCAAACTATCACACGACGGACCAAGGACGGTCGGACGGACGCTGAACTGTCGCAGGCTGCATGTATGACGGAACAACGTACCCACGGACGAAAATGATTAATTCGCTCAATAGGGTCTTCTTACATATTAACTTAACCGAAATGAACTTTACGCTTAACTAAACTGAACCAATTTAGCTGAGCCAGCAACATTAAACGCAACTTCTGTCACTCACTGAGGGATAATGTCACTCACTGTTTGATATGTCAATACTGAGGGATAATGTCACTCAATGAGGGATAATGCCACTCAATGAGGGATAATGTAACTCACTGATGGATAATGTCACTTATTGGTGGATAATGCCACTTACTGATGGATAATGTCACTCACTGATGGATAATAATAATAATAATAATAATAATAATAATAATAATAATAATAATAATAATAATAAAAATAATAATAATAATAATAATAATAATAATAATAATAATAATAATAATAATAATAATAAAATATATAATAATAATAATAAAAAATAATAATAATAATAATAATAATAATAATAATAATAATAATAATAATAATAATAATAATAATAATAATAATAATAATAATAATAAAATTGCAATGGTAGTAAAAATAACAACAATAATAATAAAATATTTTTCTAAGACACTTCAAACATAACTCCATCATAAACTACACCAAAAATATATATAAATAAAGTGAGAAAAAAAATAATAGTTTTTGACAGGTAAATGCATAAATTCAATAAGCCGAAGGTGACCTGAGCCACAACTGTGAAATATATCTTTATGTGACTCTCTACCCAAAAAACCAACGACGCTTTGTAAGCTTTACGATCCAGTAAATCTCAGATAAGCTCGTGGATCAGGGCACTCAGGCCAGGACACTGGTGCCACACTCAACCTGGAAAGCGTCATGAAGAACCGAATCGGTGTCATGAACAATCAAATCTGCGTCATAACCTAACTTAACATAATGTGTCACAAATAAACGAATTCGTGTCATAAACGTTTCAGTGTCAACTCAAACGAATCAGTTTCATAAAAACGAGTGTCATATAAAACGAATCAGTGTAATAAACAAACAAATCAGTGTCATAAACAAAAGAATCACGATCATAAATAAAACAATCAGTGACATAAAGAACGGACTCACTATAATAAACAGAAAGCCGATTTAATGATAGATATGTTTAAATTAATTCAAACTATCGATACTCGTCCAATAACGTTTCCTGAAGCTGGAATGAAATAAATCGGAAAAAATGTCAAAAAGTAAATAAAATAAAAATCTTCCGAACGTTTGTGTTATCTTCTGTAATTAAACTCACTGAGATAATTACTCTTCTTAAGTCTTTCCGTGTTGTTTGCCGTGACGTGTGATGGTCTGTTTTATGTCTACATGTGTGATGGCTCGCCGTGACGTGATGGTCTGACTGTACTGGCGAAATTTCCGTTCTGGAGTTTTAATTTCTGTAGTAACGTAGTTGAAACCTTTTAGCTACAATATTTAATGGTAAAAGCTCTCACCTCTTATTAGTAGGGCATCTTAGACACACACACACACACACACACACACACACACACACACACACACACACACACACACACACACACACACACACACACACACACACACACACACACACACACACACACACACACACACACACAACAGAAATACCCACGTCTCCTATAGCTGAAAAAACAGAGAGAGTTAGGAGCGTCAATCCCTTAACTACACCATTACCTATTCGGGTGGCAGGCTGGGCGAGGCTGGCGTCATTAAGACCTTCCCTCCCACCTGGGAAGGAGGAGAAAACTTCCCTTTTTCTTTGCAGTTTAATTCGCATGATTGCTCTGGCGGAAAAGCTATTAATGTATTTTTACCTCCAGGATATATTTCCAATACTTGCACCTTGATTAAATTGTTCCGCGGTAATGGGAAGCAGACACTGGCTCAGATGACTCACCAAAGTCTAGATTTACAGACATTACGCAGCCACGAGGGAAATCTGATATGGTTCGCAGAGTTTGATGAAATCTCGTATTCAACAACAACAAAAGGAAATTGTTACTGTGGCAAACTGTCACTAAAAATATGTCAACACCTTCAATTAATTTCTTTATTTATTATTTTCAACTTCATTAATAATCATTGCAACTGTCTCCTCGCAACCTCGCAAGTACCCCCCCCCCTCTTCGTATAACCTACACCATCAACATTTACCTGAGTACACATCAGGTGTTGAGTGAGACATCAGTGTTATATGAGTCACTATATACGATGTTGTTGTTAAAGAACTCCATCATTACTCTTTCAACACAAGTTAAAGTATTTTTCCTCTCTTTGCAGAAATATCGTTTTTTAACTAACACTTACAAAACACAATGTTATCTGGTAAAGGCACGTCTCCTGACCCCTGGGCGTTTACACCTCTAAGACACTATGAGGCGGCCTGCGAGAGCTTCACTTGCGACTATTGGTGTTAAGCCACTGGAACCAATGTTACCACAGCATTAGCCAACGAGTCACGAGTGTAAGGAGATGGTCTGTGCAGGCTACAAAGAGGTCCGTGCATGCTGAAAGGAGGAATTCGATGCAGGCTGTAGATGATGACCAGTGTAGGCTCCAAGGGAAATGATTAAAGCAGTCAGGGGAAAAGGAAGGTCTATGCTTGCTACAGGATGGAGACACGGGCAGGTTTAAGAGAGGAGATGGAGGTGGAGGTAAGGAGACAAGCACAGTAATTGGTCTTCCTTCACCTATTCCCTCCCACCTCCCTAACCACCCACTCCCCTCACTTCCTCCCATCTCCCTAAATACCCACTCCCCTCACCTACTCCCCGGAGATGGTGAACTCAGTTGGGTAAAGAAAACATTAATGAGACTCTCCCCTCTGCCGGAGCGCCGCCTCTCGTTCGTGTGTCACCTTACCAACTTCAGTCTTCGAATTCGTAAATAGGAAAGTCTGCCACAACAATAACAATGTACTGACCGAACTGGAGCCACGGACCTGACGACAATCGAAGGGGGATGTGGGCGTGGAGGAATAGGTAGAGAGAGGTGGAGGATGGGGTAGAGGAGGGAGGATGTGGGCGTGGAGGAATAGGTAGAGAGAGGTGGAGGATGGGGTAGAGGAGGGAGGATGTGGGCGTGGAGGAATAGGTAGAGGATGGGGTGGGGGAGGTAATCAACTTAAGGGAAGAGAGGGTTGTAGAAGGATAGGGAGGGGAAAGAGGGAGAAGAAGGAGGAAGGAGGAAAGGGAGGGAAAGAAGAGGGGGAGAAGAGAGAGGAAGAGAAAAGAGAGACGGGCGATAGAAAGAGGGAGAGAAGAGAGGTTAATGGTGTCTGAAGGTCGACAGCCCTCACTAACAAGCACACTATAATATTCACAGAGAAATGTGGGATTTTAACGACGATAGCGAGATTATTTTCAGAATCTTTTAGTCCGTGTTAGAGGAGGTTGGGAACGTCGCCCCTCCCTGGTAACCTGCTGTCTTCATGGAGCCGCTCCTGCTCACCCACAACCTACAAGCAGTCACTCGTGTCATCAAGCAGCCGCGACCTGCTTTAAACTGCTCGACTTCCTATAGCCTTCTATAAACTCCCAAGACCTTATGTGACCTGTAATAACCTACCATGAACTTGCGTGGCCTGCCGTGCTCTTGCATAATCAGGCAATACCTTCCATAATCTGTTGCAACATTCCACCAACTATCAAGATCTTGCACGACTTGCCATTACCTTCCACGACCTTCCGTGACACGACCCAACCTTCAAAGACTACCAGGACCAGGACCTGTATTCCTCCTGGTGTCGAGTGTCGATATAAGCCAAGACGATCAGACATTGTTAACTCAATCAAATCCCTAAAACAGGTTGACTTCACCACATCGCTTCACACACATCTTGTAAATGTTAAACACAACAGCAAATTCCCTGAAGAAACCTCCGGAAGTTCATGGCAGGTTACGGATGGATTTGAGTGCAACTTAAATGAAAGAAAAACACACTTCAGAATTTTCTTCATAATTTGAGAGAATTCGAACTTAAAGAGAGCAGTGAGGTGAAGGTTGTGTCCCCAGCCCGTGTAGGTCTTGGCTATGAAAAAAGGGGAGGGGGGATTACCTGACATAAATAATTCTATTTTACCTTCTGTCCTGGAGTCGGCCGTCGGACTATTAGCGTGAGTGATAGTGACAACACAAGTGAAGGACTACTATGTCGTGTCTACCAGTGCTACCATGAATAGTTCTTCTTCTTCTTCTTCTCTTCTCTCTCTCTCTCTCATGCGTCGATATCAACACAAATAACAGATCTAGAGTGACGGTCGATATTAACACAAGTACCAGTTCTCAATGACGCTGCCGGTACTCATGAGCGTCACAGCCACTGACAACAAAAGGATCATCGTGATCGTGAATAAACATTATCAACAGCGTCAGGACTTTGTACCGGAGGTATTCCCAAGGAGCTGAAATAAGCAAAAGTGCCACTGCCAACGTGAGGGTCATCGCGAGTGTCATACCTGACTTGTCCGAGGCAGTACAGTGCAACTGTTAGTATGAGTGACAGGTGGGAGGCTCGTGCCGGTGTGAAACCCAGGCATCGTGAAACTTCTCTCTCCCAGGTATAGGTACAAGCTGAGAGAGAGAGAGAGAGAGAGAGAGAGAGGAAGAGAGAGAGAGTTTATGTACTGTAGGTGTAGCCAGTAGTCCAGCTCCTTGTATCATCGAAGGTTAACACCAGATACCAAACACCTCAGAGTGTGTGTGTGTGTGTGTGTGTGTCAATATGCCGTGACCTGGAGGCGAACCTGTGCACCTGAGGCCACCAGCCATAACAGAATGCTGTACCCTGAGGCCAGAGTTTCGAATGACACACTGGGTGGATCCAGGTCATCGTTGTATTGTACCGAGCGGATCGAACCCTCAAGTTCCCGAACCCACAAGTTCTCGATCTCCCAGGTCTTATTGTTCTTATTGTTCTCGAATTCCCAGTTCTCAAACCCTCCTCGAACACCCCCACACACACACCGGAAACATGGCCACCTGGGAGAGACGAGAGTATTGGCACCAGGTGTGCGCCACTCGTCAAGTTCTCGCGCTAAAAGGCCCGGCGCGATTTTATGAAAGGCAGTCCATTACTGGCCTCTTTATATTTAATAAGCTTCAATCAACAGCTGCCTTTAAAATTCCATTACAACGTAAGGCTTTTTAGGTTGTGTTGAAAAATTTTAGGATCTCGAATTTCAGTGTGTGAGTTAGTACAAGTTTCCATGAATGGCGTGAAGCACACACGGTGGGGGCACCGCTGGCGATCACGGTGGGGGCACGTGACCAGCTGGCCGAGAACCGCAGTGTTCAACAGAGACGAATATCGGAGGTGTGGCAACTGGACACTAAACACCAAGACGATATTTGTTTTCGTATTAAAATTGAGGACGTATGAATACTGTAGTCTCACTTAGGCCAACACAACAAATAATACACACGGTAGCTACCAAGATGACACGGCAATGAGACTACCGTAACTAGATGTGTCTAATCTAATCTAAGCTAACCTTAATTTACTTCAGGTCTAATTTAGCTATCTTATAATGATCAACGATATTTCAACTGAAACAACAAATATTTACCATTTACGAATTAATTTCCAAAAAGTTGTAGCAATAAAAAGAAAAAGATACCCGGCCATTAACCCTTATTTAGCGCGACATATATAATAGGTAGTTATTGATCACACTGTCGTCAGTAGAGAATAAATATAATACTGAAATACATCGTTATATATATTTCATCCAGAAAATATTACAATAGTGAGACGAAAAAATATAACACTCTTATTATTTTTTTTTTATCCGTTGACGTTTTTATTAACAGTTATATTTCAGAGAATAATATCAGGACGAGTGTGAGTATTTCTTAATGGCTACCGGTACTAACACTCATTACCCGTCACTCATAGCGTGTGACCAAGAGATCACACACACACACACACACACACGTAACGCGGACGTAGACTACAGTATGTGCGTGTGTGGTTAATTATTCACCAATATACACAACTAATACAAAAGCAGGGAACATGAAATTAAATTTATAACTGACCGAACAATGACTGAGTGGGTGAGTGTACCGGGGAGGAACATGGCCACCACACTACTGTACCGGGGAGTGAACATGGCCACCACACTACTGTACCGGGAGGAACATGGCCACCACACTACTGTACTGGGAGGAACATGACCACCACACTACTGTACCGGGAGGAACATGACCACCACACTAATGTACCGGGGAGTGAACATGACCACCACACTACTGTACCGGGGAGTGAACATGGCCACCACACTACTGGTACCGGGGAGTGAACATGGCCACCACACTACTGTACCGGGAGTGAACATGACCACCACACTGCTGTACCGGGGAGGAACATGGCCACCACACTACTGTACCGGGGAGTGAACATGGCCACCACACTACTGTACCGGGGAGTGAACATGACCACCACACTGCTGTACCGGGGAGTGAACATGGCCGCCACCAATACTGTACCAGGAGTGTTAGTGTATGTGCAAGGAAACAGTGTAGGTGGCTGTATGTGTCAAGGAAACAGTGTAGGCGGCTGTATGTGTCAAGGAAACAGTGTAGGCGGCTGTATGTGTCAAGGAAACAGTGTAGGTGGCTGTATGTGTCAAGGAAACAGTGACCTGGGATTTGATTCTGGCGGTCCTACACACGATACACCCAGCCCAGCTACGAGGGTACAGGGGGAGGCTGAGATGACGAGGAAGGGGGGGGTGTGGTACAGGAGGAGGGTGTGGTGACAAGGGTTAGCGGGATGTGGTTAAGGAGATGGCCTGGCGGAGTGACAGACTAATCCTAACCAAACCTAACCAAGTTTAACCCTAACTAAACCTATCCTAATTTAATCTACTCAAGCCGAAACAAACGATGCGTAAATAAAATTAAACCTAAGTAAATCATAGACAACCTAACCTAACCTAACCCTAACCTAACCTAACCTGACCTGACCTGACCTGACCTAACCTAACCTAATAAGACCTCCCCTTAGTGTTACCACCCGGCTATTATTCAGGACCAATCAGTAGTATTATCTGTAACAGGGAACCCCGACCGATGAGTCACTCCGTTATGACCAAGATGATGAGCACTCTTAACCTCACAAGAGCCTACCTCGGTCACTGCCCCTCACTTATGAAACAGACTGTGCATTAGTGACGTGCACACACAAACACACACAACATACACACACACACACAACACACACACACATATACACACACACACACACACACACAAAAAGAAAAAGCAGTGTTTTGTTTTGTTGCGTGAACAGCTGAGGATATACTGTACGTGATATCGGGAGAGGCGAAGCTAGTGTGTGTGTGTGTGTGTGTGTGTGTGTGTGTGTGTGTGTGTGTGTGTGTGTGTGTGTGTGTGTGTGTTCTTCCCACGTGGTGATGACGGTGGTATTGGTACAGGCGATAAAATACAGTAGTAGTGGTAGATAGTGGTTATTGATTGATGATGGTGGTGGTAGTAGTGGTTGGTGGTGGTGGTTGATGAACAGGGCCGTCCCAAGGAGGGCGGGCCCGGGGCAACTCAGTCAGATTATGCGGTCAGAGGAACCCACCCCTACCAATCCCCATGGGACTGTCGCTATGAATGGGAAGGTCACGGTTGCGATGGTGGCGTAAGCTGTCAGGTTAGATTAACCAGTCAACAGGTAATGTGCCCGAGGTCACTGGGTTCAGTGCTGGGCCCCGGGCCCCCACACGCGCGGGCCCCGGGCGCGCCTGTTCGACCCCCAAAGGACGGGCCTGTTGATGATGGTAGGAGTCTTGGTTGATGGTGGTAATGGAGTTGGAGACAGAAGTTGTGGTTGGTGATATTGTGATTGATGGTTGTAGAGGTAGTTGTAAATAGTGTTACCAGAGGCGATGGTTGTGGTGATGGTGATAATGGCGGCGGTGGTAGAGTGTTGGTCAAACCTTCCTTCATCACTTATATATCACCCTTATCCTCCTTATATATCACCCTTATCCTCCTCCTCATATATCACCCTTATCCTCCTCCCTATATATCACCTTATCCTCCTCCCTATATATCACCTTATCCTCCTCCCTTATATATCCACCTTATCCTCCTCCCTTATATATCACTTATCCTCCATCCTTATGTATCACCCTTATCCTCCTCCCTTATATATCACCTTATCCTCCTCCCTTATATATCACTCCTTATCCTCCTCCCTATATCACCCTTATCCTCCTCCCTATATATCACCCTTATCCTCCTCCCTTATACACCCTTATCCTCCTCCCTTATATATCACCTTATCCTCTCCCTTATATATCACCCTTATCCTCCTCCCTTTTCATAGGAAAACACCGATCTATTATCCCTTTCCCTCAGGCCATATCTACCCGCCCTTAATCAACACAACCCTCAGCCTGGGAAAACAAGTCTGGATTTCCCCTTTTTATGGGAAGGTGGAGGAAAGCCCCCAGGGTGAGAGAGAGAGGGCCCCAGGGTGAGGGAGAGAGGGCCCCCAGGGTGAGGGAGAGAGGCCCCTGAGGGTGAGGAAGAGAGCCCCCAGGGTGAGGGAGAGAGAGCCCCAGGGTGAGCCCCCAGGGTGAGGGAGAGGCCCAGGGTGAGGGAGAGAGCCCCCAGGTGAAGGAGAGGGCCCCAGGGTGAGGGGAGAGAGGCCCACAGGGTGAAGGGTAGCTGTTCCTCTCAGTATCACAAAGTATTCCATTAAAGACGACAGGAGAATACTTCAGACTTTTTTCTCTTAAGATTTCTAAGAGTTTTCGGACAACTTCCTTGAGGTTTGTCGCCTCTAACCATTCAACACACCTGTATAAAGAGTCCAGACAGACAGACAGACAGACAGAAACACACTCTCTCCCCACACTTTCAATAATAAGGAATTGTCTTCAAGTCTCAATGCACCAATGATATTAACCATTTGATATTTTAGGTTAAGTTTTCATGGTTAGGTTAGATTAGGTTAGGTTAGGTTGAGTTCAGGTTAGGTTAGGTTGAGTTAGGTTAGGTTAGGTTAGGTTGAGTTCAGGTTAGGTTAGGTTAGGTTAGGTTAGGTTAGGTTAGGTTGAGTTCAGGTGTTAGGTTAGTTGTGTTAGGTTAGGTTAGGTTAGGTTAGGTTAGGTTGAGTTCAGGTTAGGTTAGGTGCTGGAACTGACTCACGCCTGAAGCCTGAAATTATTTACGTGTGGGGGATATTTTCGTTGTTATTTATAAGACATACGGAACTGTAACAAATAAAACCATCGTAATGTCAGTGTTTTGACCCTATGTTGACAAACTGAAAACGTATTAAAACACATATATTTGGTTCGAGTTACGGAATAAAATATGGAAAAATTATTTGTATTTCCAGTTACAAAGTAAAAATACAGTTAGTTTTGGATATAGAATAAAAATAAAAGTAAATATGTAGTGCTATTGATAGGATAAAATACATACACGTAATTTTGGTGACGATAAAAATATAGGTACCTTTAGTTAAAAATATAAAAATATATAAAGTTTTTGTTACCAGGCGAGAAAATAATTTAAATTTTGTCAGCGGGTAGAGCACGGTGTGGTCGATTGGTGTGAATATTTCATTTTGATGTTGACAATTTCTGTTCATTTACCTTTTCATAATGTTGGGTCACGTCAGCTGGTGTGGTATGACGTAGTAAATCATCAACACTGAAGGTCTTGAACATTATGGTCACCATCCACCGACAAGGACCAAACATGGACATCATCTGTGTTAGTGGTGGGCTGGGGCCCGAAGGAGGGAGGGAGGGGAGGCGGAGCCGCGGTGAGCTGGCCGGGATGCAGCAAGGAACCCATGGCGTGAACGGGCCGGGGGTGCAGCGGAACCCATGACGTGAACGGGCCGGTGCAGCAAGGAGCCCATGGGGTTCGCGAGAGATCTTTCCTCTGTTGACCGAGTAAGGCCAACAGATGGGTAACTCATGCTAAAAACAAACATCGTAGTTGTGACTGATGATGACTTTTAGGTCGAGTTGTTGCTGTTGTTGTTGTTGTTGCTGTTGTTGTTGTTGTTGTTGTTGTTGTTGTTGTTGCTGTTGTTGTTGTTGTTGTTGCTGTTGTTGCTGCTGTTGTTGCTGTTGTTGCTGTTGTTGTTGTTGCTGTTGTTGTTGCTGTTGTTGTTGTTGTTGTTGCTGCTGTTGTTGGGTTGTTGCTGTTGTTGTTGCTGTTGTTGTTGTTGTTGTTGTTGCTGCTGTTGTTGTTGTTGTTGTTGTTGCTGTTGTTGTTGTTGCTGTTGTTGTTGTTGCGTTGCTGTTGTTGTTGTTGTTGTTGTTGCTGCTGCTGTTGTTGCTGTTGCTGTTGTTGTTGCTGTTGTTGTTGCTGTTGCCGTTGTTGTTGCTGTTGCTTGTTGCTGCTGCTGTTGTTGTTGTTGTTGTTGTTGTTGCCAGTTGTTGTTGCCGTTGTTGTTGTTGTTGTTGTTGTTGTTGGTTATGTTGTTGTTGTTGTTGCTGTTGTTGTTGTTGTTGTTGTTGTTGTTGCTGTTGTTGTTGTTGTTGTTTGCTGCTTGTTGTTGCTGCTGTTGTTGTTGTTGTTGTTGTTGCTGTTGTTGTTTGTTGCTGTTGTTGCTGTTGTTGGTTGCTGTTGTTGCTGGCTGTTGTTGTTGTTGCTTGTTGTCAGTTGTTGCTGTTGCTGTTGCTGTTGTTGCTGTTGTTGGTTGTTGTTGCTGGTTGCTGTTGCTGTTGTTGTTGCTGTTGCTGCTGTTGTTGCCGTTGTTGTTGTTGCTGTTGCTGCTGTTGCTTTTTCGTTGCTGGTTGCGTTGTTGTTGTTGTTGTTGTTGTTGTTGTTGTTGTTGTTGTTGTTGTTGTTGTTGTTGTTGTTGTTGTTGTTGTTGTTGTTGTTGGTTGTTGCTGTTGGTTGTTGCTGGTTTGCTCGTTGTTGTTGTTGTTTCTGTTGTTGCTGTTGTTGCTGCTGTTGTAGCTGTTGTTGCTGCTGTTGTTGCTGTTACTGTGGCTCTTGTTGCTGTTTCTACACTCGTTTTGTTTGCTGTTGTTGCTTCTGTTATTGTTACTGTTGTTGCTGTTGTTGCTGTTGTTGTTGTTGTTATTGTTGCTGTTGTTATTGTTGCTGCTGTCGCTGCTGCTGCTGCTGTTGTTGCTGTTTTTGTTGTTGTTTTTGTTGCTATTTATAATGCTGTTGCTGTAACTTGTTGCTGTTGTTGTTGCTGTTGTTGTTGGTTGTTGTTGTTGTCGTTGTTGTTGTTGTTGCTTGCTGTTGTTGTTGTTGTTGTTTGTCGTTTGCCGCTGGTTAAGGTTGTTGCTGCCGTTGTTGCTTGCTGTTGTTGTTGCTGTTATTAAGGTTGCTGTTGTTGTTGTTGTTGTTGTTGTTGTTGTTGTTGTTGCTGTTGTTGTTGTTGTAGTTGCTGTTGTTGTTGTTGTTGTTGTTGTTGTTAAAAAGGGTTCCAAAGTTCCAACACAAACAAATACTAAACAATACAAAAGATTCCAACGTCTCTTTCTCTCAAACTGGTTAAAAATATTCCCAATTCGAATAAATAAATGAAGCCTAATTTTTTTAACACTGAAGAAACGGATTAACAGTTAAACATTAAGCCGTAAGTCACCAAATTGTTCTCTTCCTTCAAATAATCCGGTAAGGAAAAGCCTCACTTGACACAGCTTGTACTGAGGGTTACCATAACAACATACCTACAGCGACTCTCACCAGCCGTCACCGTGTAATCAAAAACCTCAGTCAGAGGTCTGGGCAATACTCTGTTATGTACACACAGACAAACAGCCGCGCTTCACACAGCTTGTACACCACACACACACAAGATACCAACAGTACCACATCAACCATTCACCGTGCACAGCCCCGTCGCTCATAAGCAGTATTCGGTGGGACTTGATTAGCAACTCCAGTGAGTAAGTAATTGTCCAGTTTCCAATCAAACTCTAATCTGTTCCGTGGATTTGCCGCTGTCTCTCTGTAATATATATATATATATATATATATATATATATATATATATATATATATATATATATATATATTAAGGCTGTGGTCGCCGCCTAATAGTGGCGTTGTGTGCCAACATCCCGTCGGCGCTATACTGTATTACAGGGAAACACCACAACGAACACTGATGAACAGTGTCATCCTTATGGTGATGGTTGGTCCTAATACCACTGTGAGATAACACACACACACACACACACACACACACACACACACACACACACACACACAGTACCACAAAGACAGTGTAGTCAAGTTTACCGTCTCCCTCACACCTGGAGACTCACCATGTAGGGGGTCACCACACACTGTGTCACGTGACAGAGACTCACCATGTAGGGGTCACCACACACACTGTGTCACGTGACGAGACTCACCATGTAGGAGGGTCACCACACACACTGTGTCACGACGAGACTCACCATGTAGGAGGTCACCACACACACTGTGTCACGTGACACTCACCATGTAGGTCACCACACACACTGTGTCACGTGACAGACTCACCATGTAGGAGGGTCACACACACACACACTGTGTCACGTGACGAGACTCACCATGTAGGAGGGTCACCACACACACTGTGTCACGACGAGACTCACCATGGGGGTCACCACACTGTGTCGTGACGAGACTCATGTAGGAGGGTCACCACACATCACGTGACTCATGTAGGGGGTCACCACACACTGTGTCACGTGACGAGACTCACACCATGTAGGAGGGTCACCACACACACTGTGTCACGTGTGAGACTCTCTAGGGGGTCACACACACTGTCACGTGACGAGACTCACCATGTAGGGTCACCCATGTAGACTCACCATGGGGGTCACCACACACTGTGTCACGTGACGAGACTCACCATGTAGGGGTCACCACACACTGTGTCACGTGACGAGACTCACCATGGGGGACACACACTGTGTCACGTGACGAGACTCACCATGTCCACACACGTGGAGCCACACACTGTGTCACGTGACGAGACTCACCATGTAGGGGGTCACCACACACACTGTGTCACGTGACAGACTCACCATGTAGATCACCACACACTGTGTCACGTGACAGAGACCTCACCATGTAGGAGGTCACCACACACTGTGTCACGTGAGACTCACCATGTAGACAAACACTGTCGTGGACATGTAGGGTCACACACACTGTGTCACGTGACGAGACTCACCATGTGGGGGTCACCACACACACTGTGTCACGTGACGAGACTCACCATGCGACTCACCACACATGACTCACCATGTAGGGGTCACACACACACTGTGTCACGTGACGAGACTCACCATGTAGGGGGTCACACACACACTGTGTCACGTGACACGAGACTCACCATGTAGGGGTCACACACACACACTGTGTCACGTGACGAGACTCACCATGTAGGGGGGTCACCACACACACTGTGTCACGTGACGAGACTCGCCATGTAGGGGGGTCACCACACACACTGTGTCACGTGACGAGACTCACCATGTAGGGGGGTCACCACACACACTGTGTCACGTGACGAGACTCACCATGTAGGGGGGTCACCACACACACTGTGTCACGTGACGAGACTCACCATGTAGGGGGGGTCACCACACGCACTGTGTCACGTGACGAGACTCACCATGTAGGAGGGTCACCACACACACTGTGTTGACACTTCACATACCTGAAACAATAAAGTACTATTATAATAGAAGCACAGTAATGTTAAATATACATATCTGTGTATACTTCAGTGTGTCTATCTCTGTATTTACTTGTACATAATACACAGTGTGAACCATCCCCAGGTCAGGTTCCAGCATCACTCAACACATAGGCGACCCTGCTTAAGGTTACTAATAATTAGTGGGAAAAATTAGTTTAGTTCAAGAGTTTATATATGTGGTCTCTGGTGTTATGTAAGAACTATAATCAATCTACAGAAAATACAAAACAAACCAATACAAGGAACAGATCACTACAGCCAAGACTCTGGCGTCTGTTCATAAAGTTCAAATATTTTCTGTACAATTTATGAGGCACAGTAGTACAAGCTGCCCGCTGGTGGCTCCCTCACCAGTTACCAGGACCCCATAAAATGCTTAATTACTGACAACTGTAAACATTAAAATCATAAGTTTTTTGACATTTGTTTATGAAAATAATATTTTTATTTCCTACAAATTCATAAAAAAATATGGCTGAGGAAACTTGAGTCCCTTATGAAATAATAACAATGTGGCCGCAGGTGTGTGTGTGTGTGTGTGTGTGTGTGTGTGTGTGTGTGTGTGTGTGTGTGTGTGTGTGTGTGTGTGTGTGTGTGTTCGTGTGTGTGTGTGTGTGTGTGTGTGTGTGTGTGCGTGTGTGTGTGTGTGTGTGTGTGTGTGTGTGTGTGTGTGTGTTCGTGTGTATGATTGTGTGTGTGTGTGTGTGTAACTATAAAACAGTGGTAATACTCTTCTGTACGTGCAATGTTTAAAGGCATATTTTTTATTTAATTACAGGTAAGTCTTATGTGAAGGTTTCGAGAACTAAACCCATTAACAATATACAGTATATCAAATATTCCCCGAGAAAACCAGACCAGTCAGGATGTTACAGTGAGTCATGCAGAGTATATCGGTATTGGTATTGAAACAGTTTATTTAGCCATAAAAACACAGATACAGAGTGGATAATAATAACAATATTAACATGGCTGAGCCAGTTGAGAACCTGAGCTCTCTTTGAGGCACCTGATATATACTATACATTTATCTCAAGGAAGTATTATGTAACATTTAGTATCATCTGGAATAGTACAATAGCATGGTGGTAATAAGTGTATGATATATATGGACACAACGTAGTACCTTCAGCTGTATATTATTATATTACTCTTATATTACTATTATTAATTATGTATAGTAAAGTATTACAGAACATGTATTAATTCTATGTAATATTCCATTTATTGTGCACCATATTATGTATATAAATTATCACATTTATACTTTATGTATTCAGCTTGTGAATGCTGGCATCTGTATAGGCCAGCGCGTAGTAATACATAGATAGATGTAGAGTTAGTGAAGACTGAGTCCTGGTGGCGTGCCCACAGGCTTTCGCGTCCTACTGTATTATCTCCCGTACGAGAATAGAACCTACTTTTAAAGACAACAAGTGTTTGTATATACCCTCAGTAATATAGAACATTCTTTGGGTATCTGGCAATACGCTAGAATAAGAACATCTCATAGTGTTACCACGGTTATCACTTCAATATTTATTTATTTTTTTACAATTATATTATAAGTATA
>NW_024736080.1:32500-35804 GCF_018991925.1 Homarus americanus
CGCCCAGTACAACCCACCAGTAAGAACACGTGGCACCACCGCCCAGTACAACACACCAGTAAGAACACGTGGCACCACCGCCCAGTACAACACACCAATAAGAGCACTTGGCAACACCGCCCAGTACACAGTGGTATAAACGGAAGATAAACAAGATGGCTGGCCACTGTCTCACACCATTACCCTCCCCCCCTCCCTCCAGTTTATTCAATTAACCCACCACTTACTGTGATGAGGGAAGAAGAGAAGGAGGAGAATAAGAGGGTGAGAAGGAGGAGGAAGATTTAAAAGGAGGGTGAGGAAGAGGAGGAAGACAATAGAAGGATGATGAAGAAGGAGAAAGAAAGGTCGGAAAAGACAAAGTGAGGAGAGGAAAATAGAGATAAGGATGAGAGAAGGAAAGGGGAAGGAGATGGAAAAGAAGCAGGAAGAAGGAGGAGGAGGCAAGTGGAGGAAAGGAGAAGAGTGGAAGGGAGAGAGGCTGGTGATGTGTGAGGGAAAGAATAAAAGGCGAAATTAATTGGTATATTAAGAAATGGGAGACGGCAGATGTGAGGGTGTCTAAATTGTTCACTATCTGTTGTTGGCACACACACACACACACACACACACACACACACACACACACACACACACACACACAACGCTAGAGAATGGTAGGTTGGCTTGAGCGTTGTTGACTTGATAAACGGTCCTAAGTTCATATGGGTGCCAATTCTCATGCCTGCCAGTTGTAGTGGTGCCAGTCTTTACGGTTGCCAGTCCTAAAGTGCCCCAGTTCAATTGGTTCCAGTTCAATGGGTATGGTTCGTAAGGGTATGGTTAGGTTAGGTTATGGTTAGGTTAGGTTATGGTTAGGTTAGGTTATGGTTAGGTTAGGTTATGGTTTGGTTAAGTTAGTATGGAGACTATTAAGATAATGATGCATTAGTTGTGTAATGATTCAGGTATCTGTGTCGTGACGGGCCCAAGAGGCTGACACCTACCATTAAAAGACGCACTCATAAACCTCTATCAACAGCTTAAGCATAAATATATAACTCAACAAACAAGAACTTTTTTGTAAGTGAATTATTAAAAACAGGTAAATAAAACAAATACATCACACATAATAAATAAATTATGTAGTTCAATATACAGATGATACAGCACTACTTAACTGACTGATGAATGTAAACACTAACAGATAATGCTAGTTGTGTTCTGAGTTCTTGTTGTATATCTACACTCCAAGTTTGGCTAAAACCCATCACAATTTGTTCGAGTTATCGTGTTTACAACTTCCGGTCGGGCAGACACACTTACACAGGGTGGGAACCAGGCATTCCTTTGTGACGACGACGACCAGAGTAAACACAACATGAGGCGTTGCTGTGGGAGAGAGCAACAGCTGGCAGTGTGTGGTGGTGGCCCTAGCTTGGCTGGCCCGCCACAACAGGTGGTCGTGGTACTGGCACTACAGACACGCTACACACCCCTCCCCTTCCCTCACTCTCTTCCTTTGCTGCCAGCTTGCCTAGGCTACCACACTCTTCTCACACTCCCTCCATCTTGCCTCACTCACACTCATAATCTCTCTCTTTACTCGCACACTTTCCTCCTTCCTCACTCGTTCTGAAATACTTCCTCCCTCCCATCACCCTGCCTCATTCTCTCATATTCCTTCTCCCTCCCTCCTTCTTGTTTCACTCTCCTCCCTCCTTCCCCTCCCTGCTGCCGTAATCTCTCTCACTTTCTCCTCTGCTTTTTGTCCATTTTTAACTATTCCAATATTTTCTTTTTCCACCTGTGTAGGAATCATCTATTTCACCTGACACACACACACACACACACACACACACACACACACACACACACACACACACACACACACACACACACACACACACGAGTGATATCTTATAAAATTTTTATCTGAAGATCGGCAAGTATATATAATAACCTAATTACGTGTGGTTGATAGGCAGTAATAACATTATAACGTTAATGTACACGAAAACAAACTTAAAATTCTGACAAAAATAATTTACAAAATACCTGTGGTGTAATGGCCAGCATTCATACATACATTGAACCACAAACATACACACTGTACATTGATACTTTGTTTATTCTTAGGGTCACCATATTTGAACCATAAGGAAGAGCACACGCCGCCGAGAGGGGGTATTTGTACCAGTATCTACCGTTGTATTACTGTTAAATAATGTGGTATATGTGCTGCAGTAAAAGTTTCCTCTGATACTGTCGGGTTTTACAAAATAATCTGTCAATACAGCTGATGTACTCTCTCCTCAACCTGGTTTCCTGTGCCTGTCTGAGTCAGCTTGAGTTTGTAAACTGTTTGTGCCTGTATTTGCCAGATATACAGTAAGTACCAGGTGTACAATAAGCACTGAAATAAGCGTCTTGGCTGAGCCAGAGAAGGTGGCTTTGGAAAACACGTACAGTACTTGTCCAGGACGAAAACTGAACGGTGCAGCGAACTAGAAAAGTCCAGGACCAATTATCAACTGTCTCTCTCTCTCTCTCTCTCTCTCTCTCTCATGATCAACACTCTCTCTCATGATCAACACTCTCTCTCTCTCTCATGATCAACACTCTCTCTCTCATGATCAACATTCTCTCTCTCTCTCTCTCATGATCAACACTCTCTGTCATGATCAACACTCTCTCTCTCTCTCTCATGATCAACACTCTCTCTCTCTCTCATGATCAACACTCTCTCTCTCTCTCATGATCAACACTCTCTCTCTCTCATGATCAACACTCTCTCTCATGATCAACACTCTCTCTCTCTCTCTCATGATCAACACTCTTTCTCCCAGGAAACAATTAATATTTTATTCCTAATGTTATGTCACGGACAATTTCGCATCGAAAACCTTTGGGAAAAATAATAAGACAAAATCCCGGACGTTTTAAGATATTTAAAAATTCCTGCCGGACGGAAATTAATGGACCAAAAAGGACGTATGGTAATCCTACACATACATACATACATACATATATACATACATACATACATACATACATACATACATACACGATAAGAAACAAAGTAGAGACAGAGGGACCATGTGTGGTGCAGGACAGGAGGTTGCCCCATCATGCCGCCAGTCAGCTGCTGCCTCACAAAAACACGTATAAGACAAGAACTGCGTGCTTAAACAGCTGTTACAGCGAGGCTAGATTCATCTTTGCCTGCAACCTTGACTTTGGTCGACATAACTCGGACGTTTGCTCACTGTAACCTGTGCCTTGGTCACTGTAACCTGGACCGTGGTCACTATAACCTGGACCT
>NW_024736081.1:0-7297 GCF_018991925.1 Homarus americanus
AGCCTAGTATATCCCAGCCTAATATATCCCAGCATAATATATCCCAGCCTAATATATCTCAGCCTAATATATCCTAGCCTAATATATCCTAGCCTAATATATATCCCAACCTCTATCCCACCCTAATATGTCCCACTATAATATATCCAGCCTTACATATCTCACCCTCTATCCCATCCCTTACACAAGCAGCTTCCGGCTGTCTGATTAAATATGGGCAGGTATTACCAGATCATATGAATGTGATATATTTAACACTGGGAGCAGCTGGTGCCTGTTGAATAAATATTTCCGTGTTCTCTTAAAGCCGATTTGGATCAGCTAATATATACCTACATATTTGTCCGCCAATAAACCTCATGTCCACTAAAACAGACGCGCCATGTTGGATTTGATTTGGAAAAAAACAAAAAAACAATCTGCTTTATATCTATAATCATGTTTTTTTTTACAACCCTCCCGTACATTTTTAATGTCACTTTGTAAAGAAAAAATAAATAAACCCTATTCTTCACAACTGCGTTTTCTGTGCATCTGCAATAAAATAATTAGTGTAAAACAGACTTATAAATCAGACACGTCCAATTTTCTTTGAACTGTTTGATATTTGTTTATGAGTTTATTCCGATGATTTTTTTTGGGGGAGACTTTTTCCAATATTTTAAATGAAATTCGAAAAGTCAAATGCCATAACAGCCTAGACATAGTAGTGAACGTTTCTCAAGGGTATTTGATCAATGACTAGGGCGATGATAATACTTAAGCCATAGATAAGGAACCATTAGTTTTATATTGAATGCGTGTCTTTGAGTCTCCCTCAGCGCCACCCTTCTCGTTTTCCATAAGGACTATACAAGACAATGATAGTTAACCTGTGCTATAGGTGATATGTGTATAACTCTTAAAAGACTTTTTTTTTTTATATCTCAGGTTATTAATTCCACTTTTTATATATATTTATTTTGCTTGTTAAAACAGTCATTATGGGACAAATGACAATAATTTAACCCCTTGGGTATGATGACTTAACCCCTGGAGTATGATGACTTAACCCCTGGAGTATGATGCCTTAACCCCTAGGGTATGATGATTTAACCCCTTGAGTAGGATGATTTAACCCATGAGTACAATGAACTAAACACTTGAGTGTGGTATCTTAACCCCAAGAGTTCGATGACTTAACCCCTTGAGTACGATTACTTAAACCTTTGAGTAATATTACTTAAACCTTAGAGTACGATTATTTAATCCTTGAGTACGATGAATTAACCCCCAAAGTACGATGGATTGGGTACGATAGCACTTTACTAAGAGGTCATCGTACTCAATGGGTTAACTTGTTTAGTTTCTGTTTGGATTCTATTTCGTGGTTTTATGTTTATCCAATAGATATTTGTTTGAGTTCGAGATTTTTTGTCAGTAACAGCAGCAGTCTACCCGGTACAAAAGTAACACTCAACTCTACCCGGAACAAAAGTAACACTCAACTCTACCCGGAACAAATCTAACACTCAACTCTACCCGGAACAAAAGTAACACTCAACTCTACCCGGAACCAAAGTAGCAATCAACTGTACCCGGAACAAAAGTAACACTCAACTCTACCCGGAACAAATGTAACACTCAACTCTACCCGGAACAAAAGTAACACTCAACTCTCCCCGGAACAAATTTAACACTCAACTCTACTCGGAACAAAAGTAACACTCAACTCTACCCGGAACAAATGTAACACTCAACTCTACCCGGAACAAAAGTAACAATCAACTCTACCCGGAACAAAAGTAACACTGAACGTGATAATTAAGAAACCTCTTAAAGCCACGGGTAATAGTTCGAGTTTTTCTTAATATCTGCCATTAAAGTTTCATCTAGTCCTCACGAATCTCTTTCTTTATACTCAGGTGTCTGTAACAAAGTTCTCTCTTATCATTTTACTCTCTCATAAATTCCATAACAAATTGTTTAAATATTTATCTAACTCATCTCCATTTTGCTGAAAAATTTGTTCTGGTAATTTCAACCAGTATGTAGAAATGAGCTGTGTCACACCTGGAGGCGAGCTGTGTGCCACACCCTCCACCAACACCAACTTCACCTTCACATTTTCCCGTGAAGTAGATTTATAAGGCTTCATCGACTGACCAGATGACTTGCAACTTTACTCTTTTATTATCATCTGTTTCATAAACAAATTAATATTGTCCATATTTACAAGAGATAGTATGGCGGAAGTGTGTGTGTGTGTGTGTGTGTGTGTGTGTTTGTGTGTGTGTGTGTATGTGTGTGTGTGTGTGTGTGTGTGTGTGTGTGTAAGGCACCTCACTATCATCGGACATTAGAATTTCATCACAAAATATTAAATAAATAATAATCCCACGGTGTAATTCGTTTCCCTTGATATTCCTAAATTAAATATTAAGTTAATGAAGCATAAGTCTTATCTAAGTATATTCTCATTCTTAATATTAAATACACACACAGTTTATATATATATATATATATATATATATATATATATATATATATATATATATATATATATATATATATATATATATATATATATATATATATATATATATATATATATATATATATATATATATATATATATATATATATATATATATATATATATATATATATACATATATATATATATCAGTTAGGCAATCAGTCACAGTCAGTCAGTTAGGCAGTCACAGTCAGTTGATCATTAAGGCAGTCACAGTCAGTTGATCATTAAGACATTCACAATCAGTCATAATCAGTTAGATAATTAAATCAATCAAACACAGTCATCCAGTCAGTCAATCCATTAAATAGTCAGTCAGTCAATCAGATAACAGTTAGTCACAGCCAGTCAGTCAATCAGAATCACAACAGAGGAAACTAAAAAAAAAGTTCCTGATTTAGCTGCGTTGTGATGGTGTAGTAATAATGTTCTGGGGTTCACTGTTCGTCACAAAATGTATGGAGTCAACAGAGTTAACCTGTTGGAATTACTAGTAATACAATTATTTATTTATAAACACGTAAATAGAATTACTCGTGCAAATATGTTTATAAATATATATTGTGTCTCTGTGGATATAAACATGTGTGTAGTACATGGGTTTGTGTGTGTGTGTGTGTGTGTGTGCGTCCTATTTGGTCTTTTGGGCGTTCTTTAACCTGTTGGCCATACATATATAGCTAATTGGACTCTTCCTAGACCCTCCACCTCACCCCGGCGCCTTTCATTTAAGCCTTTTTTACTCCCTCTATTCAAGCTTTTTTTGCTCCCTCTATTTAAGCTTTTTTGACTCCCTCCATTTAAGCTTTTTAGAAATAATTTAACGAAATATTATAGACAAAACACACACTTATATTATTCCAAACTATACTTGAAATATTATAAGGCTATCTTATATCTTCTTTAGCAGGGAGAGGGGGCAGCCATCCTCTGGGAATGAGACACCTGCCCCAAGAACTAAGGACAGGCGGTAGTAACCCTCCCCTCCCCGCGTCCTGGAGGAGAGATGCTGCCTCCTACGGTGCCCTCAGACTAGGACACTCCAATATCAAGTGTTTAAGTGTCAAGGGGACCAGGCAGTCATCACACACTGACTGGGGCTCTTGGGTCATCAGGTGGTCATGTGTCAGTCTAGCGTGGCCATTGCGAAATCTGGTCAGGGCATTCGGGTCTACAGTGTGAGCAGGGGTGAATCTCCGTTGTAATCTACTGGAGGTTTTGAGGGGCAGCGGTGGTATCCCAACAACGCTGCCGGGCATTACCTACCTACGACAGTTCTAATACCAAGACGCGACGCAAATTCCTCCCCTTTAGCTTTTAAGAATGCGGTCAGCGTTTTAAAGTCTCCTTAGCCTCTTATTTATGTCGCCTAATCAGCCTTATAAGACTTTCATCTTTACCTTCTAGACTCAGATCAGCCTTGTAGGTTCCTTCTCCAGTACACCTTCAGGTACTAACCAGGGAACAGTTGGCTCGGTGGTTGGGTGACTGACCGGTTGGCTGGAGGATTGAGTGGCTGGGTGGGTGGGTGGCTGGGTGACTGACTGGGTGGCTGGGTGACTGACTGGGTGGGTGGGTGACTGATTGGGTGGCTGAAGGATTGAGTGGCTGGGTGGGTGGGTGGCTGACTGGTTGGGAGGCGGTATCTTTCAGGGAATTAGCCAGCCACTTACTCTCCCCAGATTCAAGTTCTGAATCCTTCTTGCGCCGGCTTTCACACTAACCCGATAATACAGTAGTAGCGATAGAGTCTCTGTGTACATTTCAGCGCCATATTGACCACCGACCTTCACACCACCGAGACGCTTCTGGGTATAGTGAAGTTTCCACACCTGTTTCTATGCCATTTTGAACATCATTTTGGGGATGAAATGTAAGTGAGCAACCGAGATCCGTTTTCATAGCCACCACGAGGAAAAAAAATGACTTGAGAAGTTTGGAGAATCGAGGGAGTGAGGCGAGGTGTGAGTGGTGGTGGCGGCGGTCTGAAAACTCCCTTTGCATAACAACTTTAACTTGTAGTGGTGGTGAATGGGCTACCCTGCTCTCACTCTGCCTCCCTACCCGTTAATGCACAGAATATTTAGACGTATAAAATGTTGTAAAGTAGCTCCTAGTCCCGAACCTACGGCGGAATATTAAATAAAAAAAAGTATTCAGAATTGCCACTCCCTCCACTCACTTCCACAAAAAAAAAAAAAATAAATAAATAAATAAATAAAAAAATAAAAAAATAAAAAAATAAATAAATAAATAAATAAATAAATATATATATATATATATATATATATATATATATATATATATATATATATATATATATATATATATATATATATATATATATATATATATATATATGCTGATAACCACAAGGAAAGAAGAAAACACGAAGTTCCCAAGTGCTTTCGTGTAATTCACATCTTCAGGGGTGAGTACAGTCTAAAGAGAAGTACAAAACAAGGTGTATATATACAGAGGAGGTCAGGTATTAGGTAATGACCCTACTAATCTTTAAATAGCACCGCAACGGTCGGTAGTCAGGTCAGAGGGTAAGGTGACCCAACCTTCTCACCTGGTTACAAATCTTCTTAATTACAAAATTGTCCAGTTTGTACATGGCATTACTCAAATTCATGTTGAATGCTTCCTGACCTTCTCAGTTGCTACCTGACCCAGTCTCAGTTGCTACCTGACCCAGCTTGGAGAAGGTCGTGCCAGCAAGTGCTCCCGTTAGAGACCAAAGAAAATGGCCGCCTTGGATCGTTGTGTCTTGGGGGAAGAGGAGGGGAGCGTGGGGAAAGACGACCTCCTTGCCACGCTGTTAAGGCAGCTGGGGCAGTTGAGGAGTGAGGTTGACACTCTAAAGGGGGAAAATGAAGCCCTCAGGACGGAACTCTTTCAGGTAGGTGTCCTGCCTAGCAGGACACCTGCGAAGGAGGAGCAGGCGTGGAGAGTGGTTGTCTCCAAGGGGACTAGGGTCAGGCTCAGGAAAGCTGACCAGGGTGTGGAGTGCAGTAACCCTTACCAGGTGCTGCAGGAAGCTGGAGAGGAAGAGAAGAGGCAGGACGGTATGGATCAAGGAGAGGAAAGGGCAGCTATACAAACCCTGCCCACAGGTAAGGTCGTGGTAGTTGGTGACAGCCAGGTGAGGTTTATGGATAGGGCTTTTTGTGCGAGAGATAGGAAACGTAGGACTAGGGTATGTTTTCCTGGGGCTGGGATAGGGCATGTAGCCGAGAGGTTAGACAGAGTTTTGTCAGGGGAGGGTACCAATCCAGTAGTGTGTCTTAGAGTGGGAGGAAACGACATAGGTAAGGTTAGGAGTGAGGAACTTTTCAAGAGGTATAGGGAGGCGCTGGGGAAGATTAGAGATAGGGGAGGGGTCCCGATAGTATGTGGTGTCTTGCCTAGAAGAGGGGTTGGTCGTGAATGGCTGTCAAGGGCAATTGCTATTAATTGCCGACTGGAAAAACATTGTGCACACAATGGTTGGGCATTCATTGATGACGGGCAACGATTTTATGGCAACGACTACCTGTACTGTCGCGACGGAGTACACTTGTCTCGTGAGGGGGTAAAGACGTTGTCTGCATCCCTGGAGCGTGAAATTGTCACTCCGAAGGGGGGATTTCGCCAGTAGAGAGGGGTCGGGGAAAATGGGAGTCAAAAAACAAGCAGGTCCTGGGAAGTAGTGAAACAGAAGTAGATAATGCTGAAAATATAGTTAGTCATAATAACAAACATCAAAGTAATAAATGTAAAACAGATAGAAGCGGAAGAAATATATTGAGTGTTTATTATACTAATAGTAGAAGCCTGTGTAACAAAATGGACCAGCTCAGAGCCATTGTTAGTAAAGAGAACATAGATATAATTGCAATAACGGAAACATGGATAAATTCAAACAGCAAACATTTTTTAGCAGAATTTCATATTCCAGGATATAACCTATTTGAATTTGACAGAGTAGGAAGGAGAGGGGGCGGTGAAGCAGTGTATATCAGGATGTCATTAAAAAGCTGCAATAAATCAAACATTAAAACAAATAGCGACAATGAAAGTATTTGGGTAGAGATTGGTGAGGGCAATGAGTCCGTAGTCATTGGTGTTATATATAGACCACCTAATTTGAGTAGGAACGATGGTAAATTGCTATGGGAGGAAATAAAGAAGGCATCTGATAGAAACAATGTATGTATTCTAGGCGATTTCAACTTTTGAGGCATAGATTGGAAAAATCAACTTAGCGATAATGAATCTGAAGATTTTCTAGAAGTAGTACAAGATAGTTTTTTATATCAATTCATAAACTCGCCCACTAGAGGAAATAATATCCTCGATTTAGTTCTCAGTAATAATGAAAATCTAATAAAAGATGTTGGGATTGGAGACGAACTAGGAAACAGTGATCATAAAGCCATATATTTTAACATAATATGGGATGGCAGGAAGAAGGAAAATTCGGCCTTGATCCCGGATTTTAGGAAGGCTAATTACGGTAGCTTAAGGAGAGACCTAAGGGATGACCCTATGGTCAAACGATTAATCCCCCCCACACCTCCGAAACTGTCAACTTAGGACGGGATAACCCCGAATTTAATTTAGCAGCTACTTATGAACAATTTATTGCGACAATCAATAATGCCCAAAATAAACACATCCCTAAAAGAAAATTCAGATCGATACGGAACCAACCAAAATGGATGAATAATAGACTCTTAGATCTTCTAGGGAAAAAGAAAGGAGTATATAGAAAAGTTAAGAAAGGCTAAAATC
>NW_024736082.1:0-15358 GCF_018991925.1 Homarus americanus
GGGTGTGAGGCCTGGGCACCCTTTCAGTGACATGACCCGGGTGTGAGTGCCGGGCACCCTTTCAGATGTCATGACCCGAGTGTGAGGGCCGGGTACCCCTTCATATGACCCGGGGTGTGAGGGCCAGGGCACCCTTCATATGACCCGGGGTGGCCAGAGGGCCGGGCACCCCTTCAGCACCATGACTCGGGTGTGAAGGCCGGGCACCCCATCAGTGCCATCAACCGGGGTGTGGCGGCACCTAATCAGTGCCATGACCCCGGGGTGTGAGGCAGATCTCCCTTCAGTGCCATGACCAGGGGTGAGGCCCGGGCACGCTTCAATGACATGACCTGGGGTGTGAGGGCCGGGACCCTTTCAGTGTCATGAACCGGGGTGGGCAGGCACTCATTAAGTGCCATGAAACAGGGTGTGAGTGCCAGGGCACCCATACAGTGCCTTGAACAGGGTGTGAGGGGCCCAGGCACCTTCACGACCCGGGTGTCAGGGCCAGGCAACCCCTCAGCACCGTACCCGGGGTGTGAGGGCCGGGCAACCCCTTCAGTGCCATGAAGCAGGGTGTGAGGCACGGCACCCAGCAGCGTTATGAAAGGGGTGAGGGCCGGGCACCCCTTCCATGAACAACTTTGTGTGGGCCAGGCACTCCTTCAGTGCTGGCAGATGAGGCAGGCACCCTTACAGGTACCATGAATCAGGAGTGTGAGGGCGGGCACCACTTCAGCACAATGACCCGGGGTGTGAGGGCAGGCACCCTCCAGCACCATGGCCCAGGGTGTGAGGCCGGACACCGATTCAGTGATGACATGAGCCGCGGTGTGGCCGGGCTCCCATTCAGTGACAGGCCAGGGGTGTGAGGGGCTGGTGTGAGGCGGGCACGCTTTCAATGACATGACCCAGGGTTTGAGGCGGGCACCCCGCTTTTAGTGTCATGAACCGGGGTGTGAGACTGGGCACCTCTTAAGTGCCATGGGAAACAGGGTGGCAGTGCCGGGGCACCTATACAGTGCTTTGAACCAGGAGTGTGAGGGCCAGGCACCCATTCACATGACCCGTGGTGTGAGGGCCGGGCACCCCTTCAGTGCCATGAGGCAGGGTGTGAGGGCAGGCACCCATACAGTGTTATGAACCGGGGTGTGAGGCCGAGCTTATGACCAGGGGTGTGGGCCAGGCACCCCTTCACATGACCAGGGTGTAGGGCCGGGCACCTCTTCAGTGCCCTGACCCGGGGTGTGAGGCAGGTAACCTTTCAGTGCCATGAATCGGGGTGTGAGGGACAGGCACCCCTCCAGCACCATATGGCCGGGGAGGTGTGAGGCCGGACACCAATTCAGTGGCATGACCCGGGGTGTTACGGCCGGGCTCCTCTTCAGAGACATAACCGTGGTGTGAGGGCTGGGCACCCTTCAGTGACATGACCCAGGGTGTGAGGGCCAAGGGCACCTCCAGCACCATGACCCGGAGTGTAGGGCCGGGCACCCCTTCAGTACCATGACTCGGGGTGTGAGGGCAGGGCGACCCTTCATTGTCATGAACCGGGGTGTGAGCCCGGGCTGCTTTCAGTGCCATGAAACAGGGTGTGGGCCAGCACCCCTTCACATAACACTAGGTGTGATCGGGCACCCCTTCAGTGCCATGAATCGGGGTGTGAGGCCGGGCACCCTTCAGCACCATGACACGGGGTGTAGGGGCTTGGCTCGATTTTAGTGCCATGAATCGAGGTGTAGAGGCTTCGCTCGATTTCCAGTGCCATGAATCGGTGTGAGGCCGGGCACCCCTTCAGTGACATGACCCGGGGTGTGAGGGCCGGGCACCCCTCCAGCACCATGACCGGAGTGTAGGGCGGACACCCATTAAGTGACATGACCAGGTTTTGACGGGCAGGGCCCTTCAGTGACATGACCAGGGGTGTGAGTGCGGGCACCCCTTCAGTACCATGACTCGGGGTGTGAATGCCGGGCGCCCCTTCAGTGTCATGAACTGGGAGTGTGAGGCCAGGCACATTTTCAATTGCCATGAAACAGGGTGTGAGGCGGGCACCCCTTCATGGCGCTGGGTGTGAGGTCAGGCACCCCTTTCAGGGCCATGAATCAGGTGTGAGGGCCAGGCACCCCTTCAGCACCATGACACAGGGTGTAGGGGGCCCAGCTCGATTTTAGTGCCATGAATCATGGTGTGAAGGCCTGGCTCATTCCAGTGCCATGAATCGAGTGTGAGGGCCAGGCACCCCTTCAATTATGAACCTGGGTGTGAGGCCAGTCACTCCTTCAGTGACATGACCAGGAGGCAGGGCCAGGCACCCCTCAGCCTCGACCCGGAGTGTGGGGCCCAGGCACCCTTCCAGATGCCATGAACCAGAGGGCCGGGCACCCATAAGTGCCATGAGCAGAGGTGTGAGTGCCGGGCGCCCTTCAGCACCATGGCGGGGTGTGAGGGCCGGACACCCATTCAGTGACATATTGCGGGGTGTGGCCGGGCAGGAACCCCTTCAGTGACATGACCGGGGGTGTGAGTGCCGGTCACCCCTTCAGCACCATATTTGGGTGTGAGGGCCGGACACCCTTAAGCACCATGGCAGGGGTGGCGAGACTCGGACCACCCATTTATTGACTTGACCAGGGGTGTGACAGGCAGGAACCCCTTCAGTGACATGACCCAGGTGTGAGGCCAGGCACCCCTTCAAATTGCCATGAACCTGGGTGCGAGGGCCGGGCACCCCCTCCAGCACCATGACCCGGGTGTGAGGGCCGGGCACCCCTTCAGTACCCATGACTCTGGGGTATGAGGGCCAGGGCACCTTCAGTGTCATGAGCCGGGGTGTGAGGCCGGGCACCTTTCAGTGCCATGAAGCAGAGGGGTGTGAGGGCCAGGCACCCCCACAGTGCTCGAACCACGAGGTGTGGTAGGCACTTGCTTCACATGGCCAGGCGTGAGGCTGGGCACCTCTTTGAATCCCATGAATCGGGGTGTGAGGCCGGGCCCCTTTCCTTTATGACCCGGGGTGTTGGGGCTTGGCTCGATTTCAAAATTAGCATGAATCAGGTGAGAGGCCTGTCTGGAGTGCCATGGATGGGTTGTGAGGGCCGTGCACCTCAGTGACATGCCCCGGGGTGTGGGCCGGGCAGCCCCTACAGTACTGCGACCCGGGGTGTGAGGGCCGGGCACCACATGACGCTGGGTGTGAGGGGTCGGGGCACCCCGTCAGTGCCAGCATGAATTGGGGTGAGGGCCAGGCACCCCTTTAGCACCATGACCCAGGTGTTGGGGCATGGTTCGATTTTCAGTGCCATGAATCAGGGGTGTGAGGACCTGGCTCGATTTCAGCACCATGCCCCGAAGTGTGAGTGTCTGGCACCTTTATTGACATAACCCGGGTGTGCGAGGCCAGGCACCCCTCAGTACCATGACCAGGCCTGTGAGGACAGGCACCGCTGCAGTGCCATGAACCGGGGTGTGAGGCCGGGCTACTCTTAAACCATGAAACGTGGTGCCAGGCACCCCTCCTTTCATGGCCAGGTGGGCCGGACACCCATTCAGTGACATATTCCAGGAAGTGAGGGCCGGGCACCCCTCCAGCACAATGCCCCGGGGTGTGAGGCCAGGCACCCCTTCAGTACCATGAACCTGGGTGCGGGCCGGGCACACCTCAGCACCATGACCAGGTGTGTGGGCCCACCCCTTCAGTGCTATGAACAAAGGTGAGGCAAGGGCATCTTAAGTGCATGAACCGGGGTGTGAGAAGGCCAGGGCAACCTTTCAGTGACATGAAAAACGGGGTGCGAGGGCCCGGCACGCTTTCAATGCCATGAACACCTGAAGTCGCGAGGTGGGCACCCCTCCAGCACCATGACCCCGAGGTGAGGGCAGGCACCTGTGGTACTTATGAACCGGGGTGTGAGGGCCAGGCACATCTTTAATGCCATGAACCGGGAGGTGTGGGCCAGTCACCCCTGTGCTGTGAACCGCGGGTTTGGGCTGGGCACCTTCAGTGCCATATACCGAGTGTGAGGGCCAGGCACATCTTCCGAAAGTGCCATGAAACGGGGTAGGAACATGGGCACCCCTAAACTGCTGTGAACCGGGGTGTGAGGGCCGGGCACTTCATGACCAGAGGTGTGATGGCCGTGCACCCTTTTAGTGCCATGAAACGGGGGTGAAGGCCAGGCACCCCCCTAATGTGCTGTGAACCGAAGGGTGTGAGGGGCCGGGCACCCCTTCAGTGCCCATGAACCAGGGGTGTGAGGCCGGGCACATCTTCAGTGCCATGAGAGCAGGTGTGAACGCCAGGCGCCCCTAGCTGCTGTGAGCCAGGGTGTGAGGGCCGGGCACCCCTTCCATGACCCTGGGTGTGAGGGCCGGGCACCCCTTCATGAGCCTGGAGTGAGGGCCGGGCACCTTCACATGACCCCTGGGTGTGAGGGCCGAGCTTGCACAGTGCCATGAGGCAGGGTGTGAAGGCGGGCACCCCTACAGTGCTGTGAACCGGGGTGTGAGGGCGGGCAACCCTTCACATGACCCAGGGTGTGAGCCCGGGCACCTTCAGGTACCATGAATCGAAGTGTGAGGGTCGGGGAACCTCGCCTGGCACCATGACCCGGGGTGTAGGGCCAGGCACCCCGCCTCGCGACCGGGGTGTAGAGGATGAGCACCCCTTCACATGACCCCGGGGTGTGAGGGGCCAGGCACTCACATGACCCGGGGGTGGCGGTTTCAGGCACCCTTTCGCATGACCAGGGGTGTGAGGGCCGGGCACCCCCTTCACATGACCCAGGGGTGTGAGGGCCAGGCACCCCTTCAATGCCATGAATCGGGGTGTGAGGCCAGGCACCCCTTGGATCCATGACCCGGGATGTGAAGGCGTGCTCCTTCTGTGACATGACCCAGGGTGTGTGGGGCAGGGCACCCAGTTAGTGTTTTATGACCGGGGTGTGAGGGGCCCAGGCCCCTCCACCACCATGACCCGGAGTGTGAGGGCCGGGCACCTTCAGTGCCATGAACAGAGTGGCGAGGGCCGGGCACCTTCAGTGCCATGAGCCAGGGTGTGAGCCTGGCACCCTTTCAGTTCCATGAGGCAGGGTGTGACGGCCGGGCACCCCATCAGTGCCATCAACCGTGTGGTGTGAGGCCGGGCACCCCATCAGTGCCATGACCCAGGGTGTGAGGCAGGGCTCCGCTTCAGTGCCATGACCGGAGATGTGAGGCCCGGGCACCCAGCTCATTAGATATGACCCGGAAGGGGTCTGAGGGCCGGGAACCCTTTCAGTGTATCATGAACTCGGGGGTGCAGGGCCGAACACTTACTAAGATATATGAAACGGGGTGTGAGTGCCAGGCACCCTTAACATGACCGGGGTGTGAGGGCCGGGCACCCCATCAAATGCCATGAACTTGGGGGTGTGAGTGCCGGGCACCTCTTCAGTGCCATGAAACAGGAGTATGAGGGCCGGGCACCCCTACAGTGCTGAGAACCGGGGTGTGAGGGCCTGGCACCCCTCCTAATACCATGACCCCGGAGTGTGAGGCCGGGCACCGCTGATATGACCCAGGGTCGAGGCCGGGCACCCTCCTACCATGACCCAGAGTGTGAGGCGGGCACCTTCAGTGCCATGATCCAGGGGTGTGAGGGCCGGGCACCTCTTAAGTGCCATGAAAGCGGGTGTTAGATGAGAAGGCCTCAACATAGCCGGGGTGTGAGGGCGGACACTTCAGTGACATGACCCGGGGTGTGACCGGGCACCCTTCAGCACCATGACACTGGGGTGTTGGGGCTTGGCTCGATTTCAGTGCCATGAATCGGGGTGGGGCTGGCTCGATTTCAGTGCCATGAATCGGGGTGTGAGGGCCGGGCACCCCATCAGTGCAATGAACCGGGGTGTGAGGGCCGGGCACCCTTCAGTGCCATGAAGCGGTGTGTGAGGCAAGGCACCCATACAGTGTTATGAACCGGGGTGTGAGGCCAGGCACCCTTCACATGACCCGGGGTGGGGCCAGGCACCCCTTCAGTGCCTGACCCGGGGTGTGAGGCGGGCACCCTTTCAATGCCATGAATCGGGGTGAGGGCCGGGCACCCCTTCAGCACAATGACCGAGTGTGGGGCCGACCCCTCACTGGCCCGGGGTGTGAGGCCGGACACCAATTCAGTGACATGACCTGGGGTGTGACGGCCGGCTCCTTCAGTGACATGAACCGGGGTGTGAGGACTGGGCACCCCTTCAGTATGACCTGGGGTGAGGCCGGGCACCCTTTCAGTGACATGTCCCGGGTGTGAGGGCCGGGCCTCCTCTAGCACCATGACCTGGAGAGTGAGGGCCAGGCACCCCTTCAGTACAATGACTCGGGGAGTGAGGGCCGGGGCCTTCAGTGTCATGAACCGGGTGTGAGGGCGGGCACCCTTTCAGTGCCATGAAACAGGGTGTGAGGGACGGGCAACCCTAGTGCTGCGGACAGGGTGTGAGGGCCGGGCACCCCTTCACATGATGCTGGGTGTGAGGGTCGGCCACACCTTCAGTGCCATGAATCGGGGTGTGAGGGCCGGGCACCCCTTCAGCACCATGACACGGGGTGTTGGGGCTTGGCTCGATTTCAGTGCCATGATCGGGGTGTGAAGGCCTGGCTCATTTTCAGTTTCATGAATCGGGTGTGAGGGCCGGGCACCCCTTCAGTGCCATGATCCTTGGTGTGAGGCCAGTCACTCCTTCAGTGACATGACCCGGGGTGTGAGGTCCGGGCACCGATTCAGTGATATGACCAGGGGTGTGACGGTCAGGACCTTCAGTGACAGGGGTGTGAGTGCCGGGCACCCTTCAGCACCATGGCCCGGGTGTGAGGGCCGGACACCCATTCAGTGACATGACCTGGGGTGTGACGGGCAGGACCTTCAGTGACATGAGCCGAGGTGAGGGCCGGGCATCCTTCAGTGCCATGAACCTGGGTGCGAGGGCCGGGCACCCCTCCAGCACCATGACCCGGAGTGTGAGGGCCGGGCACCCCTTCAGTACCATGACTCGGGGTATGAGGGCCGGGCACCTTCAGTGTCATGAACCGGGGTGTGGCCGGGCACCCTTCAGTGCCATGAAACAGGGTGTGAGGGCCGGGCACCCCTACAGTGCTCGAACCAGGTGTGAGGGCTGGCACCCCTTCACATGACGCGGGCTGAGCTCGGCACCTCTTTAGTCCCATGAATCGGTGTGAGGGCCGGGCCCTTTCAGCACCATGACCCAGGGTGTTGGGGCTTGGCTCGATTTCAGTGCCATGAATCGGGTGTGAGGGCCTGTCTCATTTCAGTGCCATGAATCGGGTTGTGAGGCCGTGCACCTCCAGTGACATGCCCGGGTGTAGGGCCGGACCCTAGCTGCGAACCGGGGTGTGAGGGCCGGGCATTTGCTGGGTGTGAGGGTCGGGCACCCCGTCAGTGCCATGAATTGGGGTGTGAGGGCCAGGCACCCCTTTAGCACCATGACCCGGTGTTGGGGCATGGTTCGATTTCAGTGCCATGAATCGGGTGTGAGGACCTGGCTCATTTGCAGCACCATGCCCCTGGGTGTGGTAAATGACCAGGTGTGCGAGGCCAGGCAACCTCCAGTACCATGACCCGGAGTATGAGGACGGGCATCCCTTCAGTGCCATGAACCGGGGTGTGAGGGCCGGGCTACTCTTAATGCCATGAAACGTGGTGTGAGTGCCGGGCACCTCCAGCACCATGGCAGGGTGTAGGGCGGACACCCATTCAGTGACATGACCCGGGGTGTGAGGCGGGCACCCTCCAGCACAATGCCCGGGGTGTGAGGGCCGGCACCCCTTCAGTACCATGAACCTGGGTGCGAGGGCCGGGCACACCTCATAACCAGGAGTGTGGGCCAGCCACCCTTCAGTGCTATGAACCGGGTGTGAGGCAGGGCACATCTTAAATGCCATGAACCGGGTGTGAAGGCCGGGCAACCTTTCGTGACATGAAACGGGGTGCGGGCCGAGCACCCTTCAGTGCCATGAACCTGAGTCACGGGTCGGCACCCTCCAGCACCATGACCCGGAGTGTGAGTGCGGGCACCTGTAGTGCCATGAACTGGGGTGTGAGGGCAGGCAGTCTTTAGTGCCATGAACCGGGTGTGAGGGCCGGGCACCCCTAATGTGCTGAACTGGGGTTTGAGGGCTGGGCACCCCTTCAGTTATATATGAGGGCAGGCATCTTCAGTGCCATGAAACGGGGTAGGGAACGGGCACCCCTAAACTGCTGTGAACCGGGGTGTGAGGGCACCCCTTCCATGACCAGGGTGTGAGGGCCGTGCACCCTTTTAGTGCCATGAAACGGGGGTGAGGCCAGGCACCTAATGTGCTGTGAACCGGGGTGTGAGGGCCGGGCACCCTTCCAGTGCCATGAACCGGGGTGAGGGCCAGGGCATTCAGTGCCATGAAACGGAGTGAACGCCGGGCACCCTAAACTGCTGTGAACTGGGTGTGAGGGCCGGGCACCCCTTCACATGACCCTGGGTGTGAGGGCCCAGGCACCTCTCACATGAGCCTGGGTGTGAGGCCAGGCACCTCTTCATGACCCTGGTGAGGGCCTGACTTTCAGTGCCATGAAACGGGGTGTGAGGCCGGGCCTACAGTGCTGTGAACCGGGGTGTGAGGGCCGGGCAACCCTTCACATGACCCAGGGTGTGAGGGCCGGGCACCCCTTCAGTGCCATGAATCGGGGTGTGGTCGGGAACCCTTCAGCACATGACCGGGGTGTAAGGCCGGGCACCCTTTATGACGGGTGAGGACCAGGCACCTTCAGGGGTGGCTGAGGGCCGGGCACCTTCACATGACCCGGGGTGTGAGGGCCGGGCACCCCTTCAATGCCATGAATCGGGGTGTGGGCCAGGGCTGCCAGGTCCATGACCCGGGATGTGAGCCGTGCTCCTTATGTGACATGACCCAGGGTGTGAGGCAGGGCACCCAGTTAGTGACATGACCGGGGTGTGAGGGCCAGGACCCTCCCACCACCATGACCCGGAGTGTGAGGGCCGGGCACCCCTTCAGTGCCATGAACAGAAGTGTGAGGGCTGGCACCCCTTCAGTGCCATGAACCGGGGTGTGAGGCCTGGCACCCTTTCAGTTCCATGAAACGGGTGTGACGGCCGGGCACCCCATCAGTGCCATCAACCGTGGTGTGAGGGCCGGGCACCCCATCAGTGCTATGACCCAGGGTGTGAGGGCTGGGCTCCGCTTCAGTGCCATGACCCGGGATGTGAGCCCGGGCACCCTTTCAGTGATATGACCGGGGTCTGAGGGCCGGGAACCCTTTCAGTGTCATGAACTGGGGTGCAGGGCGAACACCCCAAAGTGCCATGAAACGGGGTGTGAGTGCCAGGCATTAACATGACCCGGGGTGTGAGGGCCGGGCACCCCATCAGTGCCATGAACCGGGGTGTGAGTGCCGGGCACCTCTTCAGTGCCATGAAACAGGGTATGAGGGCGGGCACTACAGTGCTGAGAACCGGGGTGTGAGGGCCTGGCACCCTCTAATACCATGACCCGGTGTGAGGCCGGGCTTTAGTGATATGACCCGGGGTGCAGGGCCGGGCACCTCCACTACATGACCCAGAGTGTGAGGGCCGGGCACCCCTTCAGTGCCATGATCCGGGGTGTGAGGGCTGGCACTCTTAGTGCTATGAACGGGTTAGTGCCGGCACCCTCCAGCACCATCTGGGGTGTGAGGCCGGACACCCATTCAGTGACATGACCCGGGTTTGACGGCCGGGCCTTCAGCACCATGACACGGGGTGTTGGGGCTTGGCTCGATTTCAGTGCCATGAATCGGGTGTGAGGGCCTGGCTGATTTCAGTGCCATGAATCGGGTGTGAGGCCGGGCACCCCATCAGTGCAATGAACCGGGGTGTGAGGCCGGGCACCCTTCAGTGCCATGAAACGGTGTGTGAGGGCAAGGCACCCATACAGTGTTATGAACCGGGGTGTGAGGCCAGGCACCCCTTCACATGACCTGGGTGTAGGGCCGGCACCCCTTAGTGCCCTGACCGGGGTGTGAGGCCGGGCACCCTTTCAATGCCATGAATCGGGGTGTGAGGGCCGGGCACCCCTTCAGCACAATGACCTGGGGTGTGGGGCCGGCCACCCCTCCAGCACCATGGCCCGGGTGTGAGGGCGGACACCAATTCAGTGACATGACCCGGGGTGTGACGGCCGGGCTCCCCTTCAGTGACATGAACCGGGGTGTGAGGACTGGGCACCCCTTCAGTGACATGACCTGGGGTGTGAGGCGGGCACCCTTTCAGTGACATGTCCTGGAGTGTGAGGGCTGGCACTCCTCTGCACCATGACCTGGAGGTGAGGGCCGGGCACCCCTTCAGTACAATGACTCGGGGAGTGAGGGCCGGGCGCCCTTCAGTGTCATGAACTGGTGTGAGGCCGGCACCCTTTCAGTGCCATGAAACAGGTGTGAGGGACGGGCAACCCTACAGTGCTGCGAACCGGGGTGTGAGGGCCGGGCACCCCTTCACATGATGCTGGGTGTGAGGTCGGGCACACCTTCAGTGCCATGAATCGGGGTGTGAGGGCTGGGCACCCCTTCAGCACCATGACACGGGGTGTTGGGGCTTGGCTCGATTTCAGTGCCATGAATCGGGGTGAAGGCCTGGCCTGATTTCAGTTCCATGAATCGGGGTGTGAGGCCGGCACCCCTTCAGTGCCATGATCCTTGGTGTGAGGGCCAGTCACTCCTTCAGTGACATGACCCGGGGTGTGAGGTCCGGCACCGATTCAGTGATCTTGACCAGGGTGTGACGGTCAGGAACCCTTCAGTGACATGACCTGGGGTGTGAGTGCGGGCACCCTTCAGCACCATGGCCCGGGGTGTGAGGGCGGACACCCATTCAGTGACATGACCTGGGGTGTGACGGGCAGGAACCCCTTCAGTGACATGAGCTGAGGTGAGGGCCGGGCATCCCTTCAGTGCTATGAACTGGGTGAGGGCCGGGCACCCCTCCAGCACCATGACCCGGAGTGATGGCTGGGCACCCCTTCAGTACCATGACTCGTGGAGGGCTGGCACCCTTCAGTGTCATGAACCGGGGTGTGAGGGCTGCACCCTTTCAGTGCCATGAAACAGGGTGAGGGCCGGGCACCTACAGTGCTGGGGAACTGAGGTGTGAGGCCGGGCACCTTCACATGACGCTGGGCGTGAGGTCGGGCACCCCTTCAGTTTCATGAATCGGGGTGAGTGCAGGGCACCCCTTCAGCACCATGACCCGGTGTGTTAGTTTGGCCTTTCTCAGTGCTATGAACGGGGTGTGAGGGCCTGCCTGATTTCAGCACCATGCCCCGGGGTGTGAGGGCCGGGCACCCCTTATTGACATGACCCGGGGTGTGAGGGCCGGGCACCCCTTCAGTGCCATGAACCGGGGTGTGAGGGCCGGCTTTCTTAAATGCCATGAAACGTGGTGAGGGCGGGCACCCTCCAGCACCATGCCCCGGGGTGTGAGGGCTGCACCCCTTCAGTACCATGAACCTGGGTGAGGGCCTGGCACACCTCCAGCACCATGACCCGTAGTATGAGGCCGGGCACCTTCAGTGCCATGAACTGGGGTGTGAGGGCCGGGCACATCTTCAGTGCTATGAATCGGGTGAAGGAAGGCACCTTTCAGTGACATGAAACGGGGTGAGGGCCGGGCACCCTTCAGTGCCATGAACCTGGTTCGAGGGGACACCCTCCAGCACCATGAACGGGGGGTGAGGGCCGGCACCCCCCTTCAGTGCCATGAACCGGTGGTGAGGGCCGGGCACATCTTCAGGCGGAATCGGGGTGTGGAGCTGGCACCCTAATGTGCTGTAACCGGTGGCCGGGCACCCCTTCAATGCACCGGGGTGAGGGCCTGGCACCTTTAGTGCCATGAAACGGGGAGTGAAGGCCGGGCACCCCTACAGTGGTGAACCGGGGTGTGAGGGCGGGCAACCCTTCACATGACCCAGGGTTTGAGGGCGCACCCTTCAGTGCCATGAACCGGGGTGTGAGGGCTGGCACCCCAATGTGCTGGAACCGGGGTGAGGGCTGGCACCCTTCAGTGCCATGAACCGGGGTGGAGGGCCGGGCACATCTTCAGTGCCATAAAACGGGGTGTGAACATCGCACCTCTAAACTGCTGTGAACCGGCGTGTGGGGCACCTTCACATGACCCTGGGTGTGAGGGCCGGCACCCTTTTCAATGCCATGAACCGGGGTGAAGGCCGGGCACCCTACAGTGCTGTGAACCGGGTGTGAGGTCGGGCAACCCTTCACATGACCCAGGATGTGAGGGCGGGCACCCTTCAGTGCCATGAATCGGGGTGTGAGGGCCGCACCTCTTCAGCACCATGACCCGGGTGAGGACCAGGCACCCTCTTCATGACCCGTGTGAGTGCTGGACACCCATTCACATGACCCGGTGGAGGTGCACCACTTCATGACCTGGGGTGGAGGGCCGGGCACCTTTATATGACCTGGGGTGGAGGGCCGGGCACCTTCAGTGCCATTGACTCGTGGTGGAGGCTGGCACCCTTCACATGACCCGGGTGTGAGGACCAGGCACCCTTCACATGACCCGGGGTGGGGGGCGACACCCTTCACATGACCTGGGGTGTGAGGTGCCGGGCACCACTACATGACCCGGGTGTGAGGGCCGGGCACCCCTTCATATGACCAGGGTGTGAGGGCAGGGCACCCATTTAGGACATGACCCGGGTGTGAGGGCCGGGACCCCTCCAGCACCATGACCCGGAGTGGAGGCCGGGCACCCCTTCAGTGCCATGAACAGAAGTGTGAGAACCGGGCACCCCTTCAGTGATGAACCGGGGTGTGAAGGCCGGGCACCCTTTCAGTTCCATGAAACTGGGTGAGGGCTGGCACCCCATCAGTGCCATCAACCGGGTGTGTGAGGCCGGGCACCCCATCAGTGCTGCGACCCGGGGTGAGGGCCGGCCGGGCTCAGTCCCATGACCCGGGATGTGAGGCCAGGGCACCAGTGACATGACCCGGGGTGAGGGCTGGCACCCTTTCAGTGTCATGAACCGGGGTGGAGGGCCGGGCACCCCAAGTGCTATGAGGGTGTGAGTGCGGGCACCTACAGTGCTTTGAACCAGGGTGTGAGGGCCAGGCACCCCATAACATGACCCGGGTGGTGGCCGGGCACCCCATCAGTGCCATGAACTGGGATGGAGTGCCGGGCACCTTTCAGATCCATGAAACAGGGTGTGAGGGCTGGGCACCCCTAGAGGGAGAACCGGTGTGAGGGCCTGCACCTTCCAGCACCATGACCAGGAGTGAGGCCACGCTTCAGTGCCATGAACCGGGTGAGAGGGCTGGACACCTCTAAGTGCGCATGAAAACGGGGTGTTAGTAAAGGGCACCCTCCAGCACCATGGTGGCTGGGTAAGGGCCGGACACCCATTCAGTGACATGACCTGGGTGTGACGGCCGGCACCGCTTCAGCACCATGACACGGAAGGAAGCTTGGCTCGATTTCAGTGCCATGGAATGTGAGGGCTGGCTCGATTTCAGTGCCATGAATCGGGGTGTGAGGGCCGGTCACCCTTTCAGTGTCATGACCTGGAGTGTGAGGGGCTGCACCCTTTCAGTGTCATGAAACGGGGTGTGAGGGCTGGCACCCCTTCATATGACCCGGGTGTGAGGGCCGGGCACCCCTTCAGCACCATGACTCGGGGTATGAAGGCGGGCACCCCATCAGTGCCATCAACCGGGTGAGGGCCGGGACCTAATCAGTGATGACCGGGGTATGAGGGCCGGCTCCTTCAGTGCCATGACCTGGGGTGTAGGCCCGGCCACATCTTCAGTGCCATGAACCGGGGTGGAGGGCGGGGCACCCCTAATGCTGTGAACCGGGGTTTGAGGGCCGGGCACCCCTTCAGTGCCATGACCTGGTGAGGCCCGGCCACATCTTCAGTGCCATGAACCGGGGTGTGAGGGCACCCTAATGTGCTGTGAACCGGGTTTGAGGCCGGGCACCTTCAGTGCCATATATACCGGGGAGGGCCGGCCTTCAGTGCCATGAAACGGTGTGAACGGCCGGCACCCCAAACTGCTGTGAACTGGGGTACACCTCTTCACATGACCTCAGAGGGCTGTGCACCCTTTTAGTGCCATGAAACGGGTGTGGCCGGGCACCCTTTCACATGACCTGGGGTGTGAGGACCAGGCACCCCTTCACATGACCCTGGGTGTGAGGCTGGCACCCCTTCACATGACCTGGTGTGAGGGCCAGGCACCTTCAGTGCCATGAAACGGGGTGTGAAGGGCACCCTAAACTGCTGTGAACTGGGTGTGAGGGCCGGGCACCCTTCCACATGACCCTGGGTGTGAGGGCCGGGCACCCCTTCACATGACCTGGGTGTGAGGCCGGGCACCTTTCAGTGCCATGAAACGGGTGTGTGAAGGCCGGGCACCCCAGCTACAGGAACTGGGGTGTGTGGGCTGGGCAACCTCACATGACCCAGGGTGAGGGCCGGGCACCCTTCAGTGCCATACCCGGGTGGAGGGCCGGCACCTTTCACATGACCCGGGTGGAGACCAGGCACCCTTCATGACCTGGGGTGTGAGGGTCGGGCACCCCATGACCTGGGTGTGAGGTGCCGGGCACCTTTCACATACCGGTGTGAGGCCGGGCACCCTTCACATGACCCGGGGGTCAGGGCCGGGCACCCTTCAATGCCATGAATCGTGAGGGGCTGGCACCCCTTAAGGTCCATGACCCGGGGTGAGGGCTGTGCTCCCCTTATGTGACATGTCCTGGGGTGTAGGGCAGAGCACCCAGTTAGTGACATGACCCGTGTGAGGGCCGGACCCCTCCACCACATGACCCGGGAGTGAGGGCCGGGCACCTTCAGTGCCGAACAGAAGTGAGGGCCGGGCACTTTAGTGCCATGAACCGTGTGAAGGCCGGCACCCTTTCAGTTCCATGAACGGGTGTGACGGCCGGGCACCCCATCAGTGCCATCAACCGTGGTGTGAGGCCGGGCACCCCATCAGTGCCGCTGACCGGGTGGCCGGGCTCGCTTCAGTGCCATGACCGATGTGAGGCCCGGGCACCTTTCAGTGACATGACCCGGAGGAGGGCGGGCCCTTCAGTGCTATGAACTGTGGAGGCCGGGCACCCTTTAGTGACATGATCCGGGTGTGAGGGCCGGGCACCCTCCACTACCATGACCCAGAGTAGAGGTGGGGCTGGCACTTCAGTGCCATGAACCGGGTGGAAGGGGCACCCTTGTGCGGCGAAACGGGGTTAGGTCCGGGCACCCACCAGCACCATGGCCTGGGGTGAGGCCAGACACCCATTCAGTGACATGACCCGGGGTGTGACGGCCGGGCACCCCT
>NW_024736083.1:0-12500 GCF_018991925.1 Homarus americanus
TTACAGCATCACCTTTATCCTCTTCATTAGTGGACTGAGCTCGTGATTGCAATTGCTGAACTTTCGGTTTTTTAGGACACACCCACGAGCTGGCATTGTGAACCCCCCCCGCAATTACAGCATTTTGGTGTAATTTTCTCCTTTGCCTTAATTTTATCTCCACACACCTTAGATTCATGCATTTTTCCACAGAATCTACACCGAAAATCATTATGGCATTTCCACGCCATGTACCCCCACTTGTAACACTTATAACATATTACTGGAGATTCGTTGTAGACAGCAACCCGTTTATATCCCACACATCTCACAAAGACCTTCTCTGGCGCTGGACCTTTGATTAGCGCAATTAGCTGTGGCATAGGTACTAGTTCTCCATCAATTTTAATTACACGTCTCTTGGCCCCAAAAAATCTATCGTCAGCCAACACATCCACGGGGTTGAGGTAAACAGGATAATCAAAAAGAATGATCTTCATACATTTCCTAATGGACTCCACAGGCTTTTTCATCACTACATTCTCAAATCCTTCTGTAGTTAAATATCTAACTGCTGCCTCATCTTTCATAGTAATATAAGGAATATGTTTACCTTCTTTAAAGAGCACTTGATGGCACTTAGCGAGTCTAACTGAGCACTTTACCTCATCATGAAAATCCAGGCCATTATTCTTGGGGAAGTAAAGACTTGGCCTCCTTGATGAGTTGCTGCCGTCTACACCATCAATGGGGTTTAAACTCGTTGTACTGATCATGGTTGAAGAATGACTCACACCATCAATTTTCTTTCTCTTATCCACCAAGAGCGAAATATTATCTTCACTACTTGTACCTTCTCTATTCCTCCTTTTATTCTTCTTTTCGTATTAACAACTTTAAACGGCTCTTGTTCTTCACATTCACTGCTGCTGGACAGCTCCAAATCCGACAACAGTCCTCCTGCAGTACCCTCGGCTACATTGCTGTGTCTTCTGTATCCACCACCCAATTCAGTCATTTAATAAGCGACCTGCTCGCTGAAGCTCTTCCGTCAGCCATAACAGTTCGTGTCCAACCAGGGAGGTGTAGGAGAGCGACCTCACTACACTAGTACAGCTTCACTACACTAGTACATCTTCTCTACACTAGTACATCATCACTACACTAGTACATCTTCACTACACTAGTACATCTTCACTACACTAGTACATCTTCACTACAACAATAGTACATCTTCACTACACTATTTCATGTTCACTACAACACTAGTACATCTTCACTACACTAGTACATCTTCACTACACTAGTACATGTTCACTACAACACTAGTACATCTTCACGACACTAGTACATCTTCACTACAACACTAGTACATCTTCACTACACTAGTACATCTTCACTACACTAGTACATCTTCACTACACTAGTACATGTTCACTACAACAATAGTACATCTTCACTACACTATTTCATGTTCACTACAACACTAGTACATCTTCACTACACTAGTACATCTTCACTACACTAGTACATGTTCACTACAACACTAGTACATCTTCACTACACTCGTACATCTTCACTACAACCCTAGTGCATCTTCACTACACTAATTGCATCTTCACTGCACTAGTACATCTTCTACTACACTGAGTACATCTTCACTACACTAGTACATCTTCACTACACTAGTACATCTTCACTACACTAGTACATCTTCACTACACTAGTACATCTTCACTACGCACAAAATGCATCTTCACTACACTAGTACATCTTCACTACACTAGTACATCTTCACTGCACTAGTACATCATTACTACACTGGTACATCTTCACTACACTAGTACATCTCACTACACTGAAGTACATCTTCACTTCCACACTAGTACATCTTCACTACACTAGTACATCTTCCTGCCTCATGCATCTTCACTACCTTGTACATCTTCTTTTCACTAGTACATCTTCACTACACTGAAGTGCATATTCACTACAGCACTAGTGCATGAACACTGCAACACCGTGCATGTTCACTTTCTAGCACTAGTACATCTTCACTACAACACTAGTACATCTTCACTACACTAGTACATCTTCACTACACTAGTACATCTTCACTACAATAATAGTACATCTTCACACTAGTACATGTTCACTACAACACTAGCACATCTTCACTACACTAGTACATCTTCACTGGAACACTAGTACATCTTCACTACACTAGTACATCTTCACTACACTAATACATGTTCACTACACTAGTACATCTTCACTACACTCGTACATCTTCACTACACTAGTACATCTTCACTACACTAGTACTTCATGTCCTCAATATTAATTCAAATATTGTAAAATTCCAACCATATTAGTTTAAAACTGAACCAAGTCCGGAATTTTGAAATTGACCTCACCAGACATTACAAAGAAACCAACCATCACCATCATGCGCTTTGCAATTGTTGAAGGTAAGGGTCAAGATGCCTTATTGGTGTTCATACCCAATAATCACCTGGAGTGGCTTAACCCCAGGGTGATCCTTGAATACGACCCCACCATGGACGCTGAGGAGTACCCACCTAAGGCTGTGATTTGGGTCCCTGATCAGTTCATCACCTCTGTTAATTTGGAGATGGTGTCCTCCAGACCACAGACCATAACCCACATGCTACCACCAGCTACACCCTGCCGGGAACCTCACAGGCGCCACGAGGACCACAGGCGCCACGAGGAGCAACAGTTCCACAGGCGCCACGAGGAGCAACAGTTCCACAGGCGCCACGAGGAGCAACAGTTCCACAGGCGCCACGAGGAGCAACCGTTCCACAGGCGCCACGAGGAGCAACCGTTCCACAAGCGCCGTGACGAGCGGTTCTATGAAGAGCGGCGGTTCCGCGAAGAGCCTCGATTCCAAGGCCTCTGTCACAACTGCTCAGAGCTACGATGCCGCAGTCGTCAGGCACCGCGGTTCCACGACCATTACTGATACAATTGCTGATCAGTCGCGTCAACCCAAATATAATAAATTGTAAAACATTAATAAAAAATTTTTTGGTTGTTTAATTGTTTTCTTTGTTCATTATTACATTTTATGGAACAAGTACTGATTTATTTGATTATATTCACACGAATATTATTTTTTAAATTTTTTTACTTGAAAAAAACAAATTCCAATTAGAGTACAATGATGACTGTGGTGTAGTGAAGAAGAATGATAGCATTCCACACGTCTTGGTGGAAACTCTTTAGGTGATCCAAAAATATAAAAGGTTTAAAATATCATAAAATATATTATTTTTAATTTCTTAATGCAAATAAAATCTAAATAAAAGATAAAATTATACAATAAAAAAGGAATTTAAAAGCCAATTTATGTAACTTAGAGAACGCTTCTCTCTCACCTTCTCTCTAACCTTCTCTCTCTCTCTCTCTCTCTCACCTCTCTAACCTTCTCTCTCTCTCTCACCTTGTCTCTCACCTTCTCTCTAACCTTCTCTCTCTCTCTCACCTCTCTAACCTTCTCTCTCTCTCTCACCTTCTCTCTCACCTTCTCTCTCTGTTAACTATTTTTTTGCACTAAATGGAGAAAATTATGTTGTATTAAATTAGCATCTTAATTTTATGATGGTATGCAAACACAATTAATATTTAAGAGAAATACAGTCGCCAGGTTAATGTCCACTCAAATAATGGACTCAAATCTCCCCTCCGCCCCCTCTTCCCAGCTCACTAGCTCCTACCTCTCTGAGAAATGTTTGGGTGAAAACATTAGATTTTAACGTTTGGTAATAAATAATACCTCAGACTAAAGTTAGGATAATATAATTGACATTTCTGGATTCCTTGCAGGCCAGGGAATATTTTGAATGTAAAGTTCATATATTTTGCACAAAAGATAAAATATTTGCTTTGTGTAAACCAAATTATTACATTAGATCTAAAATTTGTATGTCTCATGCAAAATCCATGATGTTTATATTCAAAATGATCATCATATTGTAAGAATTCCAACAATGTAAATTATATTCTGGCCGGGTAATTTGTATGAATTTTATGAGCTAAATAAAAAAAAAATATACTTCACGGCGTATACAAATAGATGCACTGCGGAAAGTGAAAGTCCGGTTCTGGCGAGGTACCGCGTAAATGAGAAATCGAGGAAAGTGAAACCGTGTAAAGCGGGGTAATACTGTAGTTATAATCAGGAATTTATAAATACAAATACATATTATATCCTTATAGACCATAATTAAGAGGAATAGGATATCATTATTCACACCTCCTTGAATATTATGAACTCTGGATATAGTAAAGCGTAGACAGTGACTGAGATAACCACATTCCAAAATATCCAATTACTTTTCAGAGCTAAATCTTCCTTTAATCTGAGTTAGTTCACCCATGATGCTGTCTGTGTTTAACAAGCCCCAAACATTGACTGTCACATGATTTGCTTCTTGCCACCTTGTTGATGTTGTGACGTTGATAACCTGGTGTTTGGCCGCCACAGTGGAGAGGACCCTGGGTGGTGGATGCTAAGGTCATCTCATCTAAGATCACCTGACCCCAAAAGTCTGTCTTCACCCTCGTATTGCCGGTAAACTGGAGGCTAGTAGTACGATGGCGATCTAACCTTTCCTTAATTGCCTGAGTCCTGTGGTGTATCCCGGCCTCATGTAACCACCTCCTCACAGTTCCTGCAGAAACGTCAACTTGAAGCTGTTTTTAATGGTGACTGTCATGGGAGGCTGTGTCGCCATGAGTCTTTCATCGTCCGCTGGGGTAGTCTTTCTCGGTCCACCAGATTTAGGTTGGGTTAGGAGGATTACACTTCCCTCCCTCCCTGCCACCTTCTCTCCCTCTCCTTCCTTCTCCCCCTCCTCTACCTCCCCCTCCTTCTCCCTCCCCACCACCTCCTCCCTCTCCTCCACCACCTCCTCCTCCTCCTCCTTCTCCCTCCCCACCACCTCAGTATAAACCTTGATGACAGCTCTTGTTATCATTAATAAACAAATATTGACTAAAACAACCAATAGGAAACAACCTTATCACTCAGTTCCCGAGAGTGCCACAGTGCCACGTGAGAGTGCCAAGGTGCCACATGAGTTAGGAACGTTTGGTAGGGAGTAACACTACACCTGGAGGCAAAGACATTAAATAATTATCATACATAGAAAATCTAAAATGAAATACAGTTCAGTAAAAGTAATCAATAATGAATAAAGTGTTACTGTGCACTCACCTTTAATGTCGTCAGCTGAATGCACACGGGGCCTCAATAATTTGTTAATTAAACATGGAGACTACATTAATTGGCTGAAGCAGAGCAGGAGACAGGGCTGGGTGGGTCATCAATGCTGCTTTCTTCAGATAGGTTAATGTACTTGTTGGTTGAAGGTATTGGATCATCTTGAGGGAGTGAAGAGGCAGCAGTGGGGGACTTCTTAAAATATTTGTCCAATTTAGACTGCACAGTTTGCCTTTTCTTTTCATTGTAAATCTCCCTGTATCAAGCAAGTGCATCTTGGGTCAATCTGTCAACTTTGGCAAAACGCTAAACATTTTGATCCATTTCTTCAAAAATTTTCATCCCCTTATTAATAGTAACAAATGCCTCTGTCATTTGTTTCACTGAAACTTTTTTTGGGAGTGCAGATTCTTCTTCTACATTTGACTCTCTTCTTCCTCTGCAATTTTCTGTGCCTCCAGTTCAATAAGATCCTCGTTACTTAGCTCTTCTGCTACACTTTCAACCAACTGCTCAACATCTTCATTATCAATTTCGGGGGAGCTGGTGGTAGAGTGGTACCGCTCTTGCCTTCGCAAGCGAGATGTCACGGGTTCAATTCCCGGGCCGGTGGAAGTTGTTTGGACATACTTCCTAGCCCCCATTAGTCCCTGTTCACCTAGCAGCACAGTAGGTACCTGCTGTAAATCGAAAGTTGCGAATTCGTATTCAGGGACAAGTTGTTGGAGCTTCCAATAACTTGATGACATAAAATCATTGACTCTCCAGGCGTCTATGCCCTTGACTCTTCAGGCTTCTACGCCCTTAACTCATGAGACATAACATAAGAACATAAGAACACATAAGAATGGAGAGGGAAACTGCAGTGGGCCTATTGGCCCATACTGGAGCAGTCCGTTTACACCCCAACCCCTATTGCTCATATAGGCATCAACCTATGTTTGAAGCAATTCAGGCGTATTCGAGTTAATGATGATATTTGGTAACTTGTTCCATTCATCCACTACTCTGTTTCCAAACCAGTGTTTACCTATTTCACGCCTAAATCTAAATTTGTCTAATTTAAAACCATTGTTACGAGTTCGTTCCTGGTTGGATAGTTTGAGTACCTTTGTAATGTCCCCTTTGTTTAGCCCTGCCTTCCACTTATACACCTCTATCAGGTCGCCCCTCGCTCGACGTCTCTCGAGGGGGTGCAAATTAAGATGCTTTAACCTGTCTCTATACTCAAGGTTCCTAATGCCCGGAATTAGTCTTGTCATTCTCCTCTGAATTCTTTCCAAGGATTCTATACCCATTCTGTAATACGGTGACCAGAACTGAACTGCGTAATCCAGGTGTGGTCTCACAAGAGCAAGATACAGTTTTAGGATGACCTCGCTAGTCTTGTAACTAACACTCCTTTGTATGAACCCAAAGTACTTTATTAGCCTTGTTACGAGCAAAACACATTGTTTACACTTGGCTTAAGGTTCCTACTTATCATTACTCCTAAATCTCTCTAGTCAGTTTCTCTATGGCATCGTTGTTCATCTGGTATCTGGTTTCCCTGTTTACATCTCCACTATACTGAGTACTTTACATTTGTCGACATTGAATTTCATCTGCCATTTTTCAGACCATTGGAAAAATTTGTTTAGATCTTCCTGTAGTTTTGCCGAGTCCTCGTCAGATTTGATAACACGTCCTATTTTAGTGTCATCAGCAAATTTACTTATGTTGCTGTCTATGCCGATATCTATGTCGTTTATGTATATAATAAGCAATAATGGTCCAAGTACTGAGCCTTGGGGAACTCCACTTGTGACGTTGCTCCAATGGGACTTAGTGCCGTTAATGCTCACTCGCTGTTTCCTGTCCTGTAACCACGCCCTAATCCATTTAAGGATGTCACCTTTGATGCCATGAGCTTCTACCTTTCTAATTAGTCTTTCGTGGGGGACTCTGTCGAAGGCTTTGCTAAAGTCGAGATATACCACATCATAATTGTGCCCTCGTCCACTGATTCGAAAACTGATGAAAGAATGTTAATAGATTAGTTAGGCAAAAGAACGTCCAAACGTGAAGCCATGCTGGGAATCATTGATCAATCGGTACTTCTCCAGGTGATTTCGAATAGTTTGAAATGATTGCTTCCAGTAATTTGCCTACTATTGATGTTAGACTGATTGGGCGATAGTTAGAGGATAGTGATCTATCCCCCTTCTTGAAAATCGGTATTACATTCACTATCCTCCAGGATTCTGGTACTACACCTGTTTTAAGGACATGTTAAACAAACAACTTAGCTAAGGGCATACTAAGCTCTTCCTTACATTCCTTTAATACTCTGGCAAATATTTCATCGGGACCAGGTGACTTATTAGGCTTTAGTTTGTCTATTTGCTTACTAACATCGTTACTAGTCACTACTATCTCACTTAATTTGTTTTTCTTCACTATCTCTGGAATAGAGTGATTGCCTCAGTATCATGTTTAAATTTTCGGTGGTGAAAACTGTTGACAAATAATTATTCAAATTGTGTATTTCTCCTGGTTATCAGGTAAGGCTACGCGGAGTCGACGTATTGGTCCAATCTTTCTCGTGTTTTAGTTTGATACATTTGGTACAGAATCCTTTGGGGTTTGTCTTAGCCTCCTTGCTATCCTTACCTCATTATTCCTCTTTAACCTTATCTCGGTTTTAACCCTACTGTAATACCCTATATAATAGTCGGAGAATTGAATTTGCATATCCTTCTACCTATAGCCTTCCTTTGGCCAATGATGTTCTTTAAATAAAATTATTTATCCATTTAGGGTCATTGTTGTCTGATCTAATTTTTTTGTATGGTAAGCATGAACTTAGCATGCTTCCCTGTTGGGCACTGTAAACGCTTCTGCGCTTCACCTTGCACAAGGCTGTAGGGGAGTGCCCAATAAATAATAAAAAATAAAAAAATTATCAATTTCTAACTTAAGCTGTTTACCCAACTCCACCATCTTGTTACTATTCTCAGAAATTACTTCATCTTCATTAAATTCTTTGAAACTGTTCACATATCTTTTCAGGACTTCTTCCATATTCCATTCATGCACTGACCTGTAACCTCATCCCATGCTGTTCTTTATACATTTCAAAATGTTGTAGTCCTTCCAAAACTCTCTGAGCGGTTTCTCAGCTTCAGTAGCAGCAACAGCCTGAGGGAAGGTCCACTAGCGTTGCTAGGGGGGGGGAGGGTGGCGGTCCGCCCCGGGCGGCACTTTTGGGTCTGCTCATCACCCATATCTGCAGCTACTGGAGACGTTAATCCATCCCTTTGTATCGGCGGCAAGTTAATCCTTGTCGTGTCTGACCTAACACCTGACCCACATCATCACGGCCACGTCATGAGCTACACCCTTGCTATGAGGCCCCCCGCCACACACACAACCTGTAACCTGTTGAGGATTAAGGAAACAACTTCAAACAAGTACGCCAGTGAGCTCATGTGGTGTGGGTCAGGTGTTAGGTCAGACACGACGAGGATTAACTTGCCGCCGATACAAAGGGAAGGATTAACGTCTCCAGTAGCTGCAGATATGGGTGATGAGCAGACCCAAAAGTGCCGCGCCCCAAAAGTGAAGGATCACGAGATGCTGAATTGCCATACGACATTGAATTGAGGAGAGAAATGTTTTCTTCGCTGGACAGAGTGATCCAAGAAATAACTTTGAGATTTCAACAGCTTCATGAACTTGCTGAGAAATATGCCTTCCTTACCCCATTGAATCTTTTGGATGATAAATATAAGTGTCAAATAGATCACGATCACGACGACATTGATAAAGAGGAGTTCCTCGTTGAGAGAAAAAGACTTCAGCATTTTGTTGCTGTTGCTGCTATAACTATTAAAGACAGAATACAGACGTGGAAAGAAGGCCCCCTTGAACTTTTGGAGTTTATTCAAAAGTATAACCTTGGGAACTCGGTTCCAAATATAGTAATAATGCTGAGGATTTTCCTCACAATTGCTGTTAGTGTTGCTACCTGTGAGAGGAGTTTTTCGAAACTAAAACTGATCAAGAATTACTTAAGATCTACTATGAGCACCTTGCGGTTGAGAAATCTTGCCATACTGTCTATAGAGCGACAATTGACAGATGAAATAGTTTTTGACAATGTCATTGAAGAATTTGCCAACGAAAAAACAAGAAAAGTCGAAGTTGAAGACAGGTGTATATAGAATAGGTAGTAGGTAGTAGGCAGCTACCAAACAGGGAGGTACTACCGCCTGGGAAGATATTGGAAGCATAATGTGTTGTGTAATGGTAGACCCTGCTGCTATATGGCATTGCAAAAATTGTGACCAAGTCCCAGGTTGCTGATCTGACTTTCTGCCTCACTTACACACAATTGCGGGGTCTCAATTGTTTCTCTTGCTATTAACAACACAACATACGTATATCGTTTCTCACTAATGATCTTTTTTTTTATTTCTTTATGGTTCCTTATTATCATTATTATTATTATTATTATTATTATTATTATTATTATTATTATTATTATTATTATTATTATTGTTATTGTTATTATTATTTATTATTATTATTATTGCAGTGTTTTCAGTATTATTATTATTATTATTTTATTTTTATTTTTGTATTTTTTATTATAAATTTTGTTATCTGAATTATTATTATTATTATTATTATTATTATTATTATTATTATTATTATTATTATTATTATTATTATTATTATTATTTATTATTATTATTATTGCAGTGTTTTCAGTATTATTATTATTATTATTATTATTATTATTATTATTGTTACGTATTACGTTTTCGCCCCCCGGGCCCTGATGTGGGTCGGTGACCTGTGTTCGGGTGGGCTAATACCCATTAAAAAAAAAAAAAATAAAAAAGAGATAGACAAATAACTAAATAAAAATAGTAAAGTAAAAATTGATTCATTAAATATTTTCAGATCAAATTCCTGTTTACTTCCAGTCCCACGTCCAGCAATCCAGGTGTGTCCTTGAGACAGACACATCAGGTCACGAATCGTCTTCTCTCTGTCTTTCCCGTTGTTGTTTTCTCCCGTTCTGCTGAGGCGCCAGAAATGTCAGGTTGTCGTTTACTATTAACTACCAGGAGATGATGTGTCACAATTGTCCTTGTCTTCTGATGTAAGTTTTCTTCTCTCTGTTATGAAGTTTAAGGCTTTGATCTTAAATTTTGTGTATTTTTTGTACTGTTTCGTAAGGTTTTGTGTTAATTTGTTTAATTTTTTTCTCTCGATTTTCCAGTTTTTGTCAGCAGGATAGATGATATGTTTATCTTCCTCTGTTTCATCTTACTCTATGGGAAGAATAATTTTGGCCTGATTTCAAGTCTGTCTGTCTGTGTACCTTAAATTCCTTGGCGTGGAGTTTTAGTGTCTCTGGTATGCGTTCACTCCTGCTTCTTATAGTTTTAGTAACTTTTATAATTTGAGTTTCTTAGCATTCATAGTTTAGTCTTTAATGTTGTTTATATACAATTGGTAGCAGCTACATATTTTTTTCTAATCTATTTTGTGACTCAAATTTAAATTTTTATTATCATTATTATTTGATTTTAATATATTCAATATTTTTTAACGTAATACGCCATATTTCTTCTCAGTATTCTTGATAGCATCCTAGTCTTGTGGTCTATCTATCTATCTATCTATCTATCTATCTATCTATCTATCTATCTATCTATCTATCTATCTATCTATCTATCTATCTATCTATCTCTCTCTCTCTCTCTCTCTATCTATCTATCTATCTATCTATCTATCTATCTATCTATCTATCTATCTATCTATCTATCTATCTATCTATCTATCTATCTATCTATCTATCTATCTATCTATCTATCTATCTATCTATCTATCTATCTATCTATCTATCTATCTATCTATCTATCTATCTGTCGGTCGGTCGGTCGGTCCGGTCGGTCGGTCAGTCCGGTCGGTCAGTCGGTCGGTCGGTCGGTCGGTCGGTCAGTCGGTCGGTCGGTCGGTCGGTCGGTCGGTCGGTCGGTCGGTCGGTCGGTCGGTCGGTCGGTCGGTCAGTCTCAGCAAATTTAATTTCAATATCATAAATGTTACATAGTAATAGATAACCTTGCATGACAATAAACGTGACTTTATATACTGTATGTTAAAAGCGGGATAGACTGAGGTACCTGGGTAAATAATGTGTTTATAATGGTAGTATCTAGTGCACCACCCTCCTCCTAGTAGAATAGTCTCCAATATATCAAGTTCATTACGAGGGACTCACTGAATGGATGAAAAATAACTTAAATAACCAATAAAATTACGTTTTTCATCATCATCATCGTGACGTGAGGGAAATAAAAATTTAAATTATTCCCAAATAATTATTCTAGGAAAAATCATAGGTCTTTATTTTTTAGGAGTGATTATTAGGTAATTTTAGCCTCAGAGAATATAAGTAAAATGTCAGAAAGTTTTGTCATTGTTGTATAGTCTCTAACGTTAACCAAGGAAATGATGTAGCCGATGGAGTGCCCTTAAATTCAGGCTTGTCTGCTGTAAAATGAAGAAAATTGAATGGTTTACTTTACAGGGTATTCTTTTTTATTTATTTATTTTTATTTTTATTTTTTTATTATTATTATTATTTTTTTTTAGTGATGGCAGAATTGTAGCTGATAAATTTTGGGAAAACAATGTAGGAAGAGAGGAGTAAGGGGAGAGGAGGTGAAAATACTAAATATATGCTGAATAACTTGACATCCTCCATCATGATATAAAAACGACCCAAAATCCTGGACACACATCTCTTATAATGCTTTAGTGTGCATTTTGTCAGGGGGGTTATGTTAGGTTAGATTAAGTTAGGTTAGATTTGATGAGGTTAGGTTAAGTTAGTTTAGTTTTTTTTGTCTGCAGGGATTATAACAACACACTTCAACATAGGAACTGTATATCATGACTGTACTGTAGCGAAGACATAACAACACCGGGAAGAAAATGTGAAAACTGTGTTATGTAGGATTACACTACTCTGATATGAAACTAAGGAAGGTATGGATCACTTAAGAGCTTTAGAGATGAAGGAAGGAAGGAGAAGATTAATTACGTGGACAGGATGATAAACGAAGCTCTCCTGACGAGGGTTGCAGAGAGAGACAGAACCTATTAAGTGTGATAACAGGAGAAATACTAACTGGATTGGTCGTGTGTTGACAGACGAGGGGCATTTATGGAATGTCAGGGAGAGAAGCGATCGAAGATTGGGTTATCGAAT
>NW_024736083.1:17500-20125 GCF_018991925.1 Homarus americanus
AGCCATCACCCGCGGGCCGAATATGACGTGTTAGACTGTAGTGATGATACAAGAGGTTCACTTCAGTTACAGTACAAAGGAGGTCAAAATAGGATGGTAATTACAGGAAAACTCTTCACAAAAACCTGTAGTGTCTAAGCCCAAACCACCACGACGATCACGTGCAGAAAATCTTGTTACTGATATACTGTATAATCTGCCCTTACGGTGCCTCCTGACGTGTTACCTAAGTGTTGTTACGTCAATATCGTCTCGATGTTAACACCTGATCTCTCACCTAAACACACACCGTAAGTTATACACCCAGCTCTACCGCCTCCAGGAGTGATTACACAATAAGACTGTCCATTATATCCTCAGCTGCCTCTCTCTATCTGGGCGCCGCCTGTCAGCCCGCCACGCCGTCCTCCCTCCTGTCTCGAAGAACCAGCTAAATAAATTCCTCAAAACCGGTCGTCTTGTCCAGCAGGTTGGGTGAGGTGGGTGGCCAGAACAGCCAAGTCTTACAAAATAACGGAGTAATAGTACCACCTCAGTTTATTTACAGTAGCTCGTAGCGTGAAGGAGCTGGGGTGAAGCTCTTTATTTCGAATTCAAATAGTAAGCAAGAATCCTTATGTGTTGTAAAGTACCAGCCTCTAAATAAAAGCTATTTGATGTGTTGATAAACTATGACTCGGCAACACGCTCTTGTCTTCATCAGTTGATACTTTTTGATCTTCATAAAAGACTTTGATTTATTAATACGTTTGATTTATTAATACGAAAAACAAATCCTGTACAGCTGCTGGTTGCGACAAAATATGTGTACACGACTGAAAAGGCAAGAGTGAGAATCGAAGATACAGGAAGTTACATAGACTGTCAGACGGACGAACTGTGAATAATGTAACACAACACACAGCTAACGAGGAAACATTAAACACAAGATTAAAGACGAAGTTACGATAAAATTGTCCCTAGTGGCTGTGACGCGAACTAAGAGGTACTCGCCAGACCTCCAACAGAGAAACAATTGGATAAACGGAACGATCCAGTCTGTTAATACCGCGTCAGTGTGAGTAATAGCTGCAGGGAGGTGACGGGAAAACAGTCCCCTGGTGATCTTACGGCGTGTGTGCCTGTGGGAGGAGGTGGCGGGGGGACGGGAGACCAAAGAGAAGATAAAGTTGGAGGAACAACCAATGGATTCAAGACTTACCCTCACCTGACCCACTACTGACGAGAAAAAAAAATGAAAACATTGAAACAGATGAACAGTAAAGACGGAGTAAACACTTGAAAAAAAAAGAGGGATGTGAATAAACATTAAGGTGAGAACACAGCTGTTGCCTCGTACTCTACCTGGACTCTGAATGAATGAGACGACCCAGGAGGCGTGACCGTGACCTCATACGTGTTGCTCGGTCCTCACGCAACACAGTTAAAGTAAAGAGTAATGACAAAGGCTCCAGTCCGGTGTGGCAAGGCTGTCGTATTACGGAGGCGAATTTTTTTTAGTTTGAAAAATCAGCCCATGGTATTAATGATGTAGTTCTATGGGCAGAATCATGTGATATCTTCAGATTTGAAAAGTTTTCATTTTTTGCTAGGTAAATTTTAACTTGAAATCTTATGAAAATTCAGTATTTCCACCCTTTTACCAACACCACTAAATAGCTTATTTAAAGTAAAGTAAATGTATCAGGTTAATTTATTAGGATGAAAATGATCCAGAATAGTGGAAACGAATGATCTTGACACATTTATTAAAATTTAATATTCCTTTAGAAAACAAAATCAAATACAAAACCGGTTTTACTACTGACCCGGTGTTGCTGCACACCATAGAGAACATGTCTTTCTTTGCTTCTGTTTCTACTCATCACCTCCCTGCTGACCACCTGGGCTCGGATGTAGCCTTCCCTCCTCTCCTGGCTGTACACGTGACTGCTGGCCTCGCTCACTTGCTGTACACAACACTCTATACTCTGGGTGTGCTTGCCTGGGGTTGTCCAGGCAAGCTCTGACTTGAACATTGGTGAGGCTGCAGGTAAGAGGGGGCTCACTGCCAACCTGGATGTTATCCAGATCTATGAGATCAGTGAGGGTTTTGGCACCTAGATTGACTTCAGGAGTCTTCCTGACCCTGAAGGAATCGTCACCAACTGATTCGTCATGCCCAGATCCTCTCATATGTCTCATATCCAAGATCTTTTTGACTGCCACTCTTCTCTCCTCCTCACCCTTACTGCAGAGCATTGTCTGCAGAACTGCCTCGGGATGAGCATACCAGGAAGATCTCCTCACAGTCTGCTCCACAATCTGAACAACCTTCCTTGGCTGACGCCTCAGGAGCTCAAGCTGGAAGAGAACATACCTCGGACCTTCGGAGAACGATGACTTGACCTTGGTGTTGAACCAATTTGGCAAGTAGACACTCACGATGAATTGGACAATAAGTCTCAGGTTGTGAAGCTGGTTCCCTTTCAGTTTATGATGAGCGACCCAAATTCTGCAAAACCTGAGAGCCGTTGTGAGCCACCTAGAATGTGAGACTGGCCCTATCTGCAGGTAAGCAAGTCTATCAGGCATGACCCCAGTTTTGATGGCACTGCAAATCATGTAACCATAGTACTGGTCAGT
>NW_024736084.1:0-3054 GCF_018991925.1 Homarus americanus
TTTTTTTTTTTTTTTACGTGGCCTCCAACCTCCCCCAATAGCCACACCTTCGCCACCATTTATTTACCTTAATATTAAATATCCTAATACATAAGCAGCTATCCTATCTGTGTTAAATTAGTTGAGCCGCAGATCTATGCGGCATTCAGTGACTGTAGCCTCATAGTCAATATCTGCGGCAGTTGTCGGAGTAGGGGCAGAAGCTCTCGTTCCCCTGAGGCAGAGCAAAGCCGACCGAAGGAGAGAGAAGGACAGTCGACATCTCATCCAGGCTGTAACGTAACTTCTGGGCTGCTGCTTCTGTTCGGAGATCACCTCCACGAGTCTGGCGTAGAAACATCTTGGACTTGGGCCATCCCTGAAGGTTGTGAACTTTATAGAGGTGAAGCTGCCTTGATCAACGTTTGAATTCTCTCCCCATATGCCTTCCCTACTCTTTGTCGTTCTCGTTTCTCCTATATTGCATCGAGCCTGGAATTCTGGGTGACAAGCGACCTTGCATGGGATCAAAATCGTGATGTTGAAGAAAGCTCGCTGTCCCAGCGTCCAGAATCCTCGAGCACTGACGTCCACACGGGCTTCGTTAGATGTGTTTGAAGTCCTGTGTTGGAAGATCTCACCATCCAATGGAAGGAGGGTCGGTTCTACCATGACATCCCGGCAGATTTCCTTCAACATATTTGTTGTGAGATCCCTTACCTCGTCATGCCTCATGCATATGAAGCCCCCCTTCTTGCACACCATGGCGTGATCGCCATCATAGGAAGAGCCACACATGCATTGGGAGGGCAAACCTTCTACTGGCCGACCGTACCTTAGAGCAATGGCATCTGTAAATTCTTGTTTATTAAGACTGAAACCATTTGCCCTTATCGGTAACGTAGTTAACCAGTTCGAGGCGCCCACCTCCTGCGCTATAGCTACTTTTTTTCAAATTTTCTGGTACCTGCAGCAACAGTTGCTGCAACTTATCATTTTGGCAGTGCTGTCGATCTGTCGTAATGGACCTACGAATCTTATTTACTTCACTGGCATCCACTTTCCCTGTTGCATTCTGGGCCTACTACTACTACTACTTTGCTGTCACTCAGAATCGAGTATGACGATCATCCAGCTATGATACAATGATATGAGTTATTAAGGATGTCACCTACGTTGGTGAGTTCTGAGGTGACTAAAGAGGCCGATACAGGACCGGCAGAGTCGTTCACAGATGTTGCACGTGTGGAGGGCTACATCTAGTGCGGGAGGGGCGGCGGCAGCTTCTTTCCGGCGTTGGCGCTTGTCTGCCTCGGTATGCAGTCGGGCTAACTCGAAAGTATTAACACGATGTGGAGTAATCGTTTCCTAGGTTAGGGGATCACACACACACACACACACACACACACTAAAACTGTTAATATCTTTTTGTTTTGTATTTGCTCTTCGTGGTAAACCTTAAGTGATTGGTCAAGGCAGCGCGGCATTACTGCCTTAGCAACTAAAGTCGGCCATATTGACGAAAGGGTAAACAAAACCGTTGCTATGGCCACTACTGAGCTACACTACCCGCCCTTTCTGAGTTAACTTCACTGTCTTCAGTATACTTGGTTAATTTCACTGCTTTATTAAGGTTAAAATTAGTTGTCTTTATAATGTTAAATTCACCATCAGTCGTGTTAATTTCACTGGCATTACTTAGGTTAATTTCACTGGCATTACTTGGGGGGGGGTGGATATGGCATCACAAAACACTCCTCGATTCTCAAAGGAGCGTTCATTATATATGTCCCTAGTCCAAATAGGCCCCAGTTTTAATGGCTAGTTGGGGCCCATTCGATCACTCACCGGTCAAATATGTGTGTTAGGGATATATATACATATATATACACACACAAGTAAATCACTGTGGGTGCGCGTGATCCAGGTATATGCTGATAACCACAAGGAAAGAAGAAAACACGAAGTTCCCAAGCGCTTTCGTGTAATTCACATCTTCAGGGGTGAGTACTCACCCCTGAAGATGTGAATTACAACTGGGCTTTCGTATTACATACATTCCTTCAATATTACTTAGATAATGACATGCATTGAACGCGTCACTATATAAGCTACGTTACACACACACACTGAGGCGTGTTACCTGGGGCGCCACTAATGAGGACTGTGTTTCACCTGATACCAGAAGGAAATGAGAACCCGAGGCTGTATGAACCCAAGATTGTTTGAACCCCAGGCTGTATGAACCCCAGGCTGTGTGCACTACAGGCTGTATGAACCCCAGGCTGTGTGTGCTTCAGGCTGTATGAACCCAAGATTGTTTGAACCCCAGGCTGTATGAACCCAAGATCGTGTGTACTTCAGGTTGTGTGTACTTCAGGCTGTGTGTATTTCAGGCCGTGTGTACTTCAGGCCGTGTGAACCCGAAGCACCATGAACCCCGGCATAGTGAACCCGAAACACCATGAACCCCGGCACAGTGAACCCGAAACACCATGAACCCTGTCATAGTGAACCCAAAGCACTATGAACCCCAGCAAAGTGAACCCGAAGCACCATAAACCCCGATATAGTGAACCCGAAACACCATGAACCCCGACATAGTGAATCCAAAGCACCATGAACCCCGACATAGTGAACCCGAGGCACCATAAACCCCGACATAGTGAATCCAAAGCACCATGAACCCACCGGCATAGTGAACCCTTAAGCGAGACACAAAAACGAAACGGTATTACCAAGAGAGACATTTCCTCGAGTCGGTACGGGTCTCGTTCTGTCTGTCCTAGCGAGTCACTCAGCCACTGTCTGGGTGTTAGATTAACTTCTTTCTTTATGTTATTGTTGTTGTTTTTATTATCGTTGAAGTTAGAGTTATTATTATTATTGTTGTTGGTGGTGGTGGTGATATTATTGTTGTTGTTATTGTGTTTGGTGTTGTTGTTTTTATTATTATTATTATTATTATTATTATTATTATTATTATTATTATCATTATTATTATTATTATTATTATAAAACAAAACTTCAGGCAATCAGTGTACTCATATCAACACACTTTACTCGATACACTCA
>NW_024736085.1:0-10735 GCF_018991925.1 Homarus americanus
GTAATTTTGTCTGTTAAAAAAAAATAAAAATAAAAAATTCCAAAGGAAACTCAGATTTTTTGGTTTGATATGCAACACACACTAAAAAAATTATTGTTTTTTCTAATGTACTGTAGTGTATATTGTTATGGTGATTTCAAAACTTTGATCCCTTTTTTGGAGAAATTCATAGAACAAAAATTATAAGCCCTTTAAAATTTTAATGATCTATATAAAAATGTTAACCTAACCTACCTAACTTAACCTAACTGGAAACTGACTTAACTATCATAAAATAAAGTATACTGTCTTTCATATTTTAAAGGTTGGATTAAGGACAAATTCACTTAGGTTAATTTATGGTCACAGTTAATTAGTCAAGTCTGACATATTTCTGTTGTACGTATATCACATTTATTGAATATTCATAATTTCATTATCTTTGAATATCCAAGAAATGTAATATAAAAACAATTCACAGTAAAGGTAGTCATACCTGTGATTACTTTCTACAATTATTACATCTAGCTATAATTGAGTGGAGCATCAAGGTGAGTTAGGTAAGATACAAGGAGTTTAAAGATGAAAATGTATTACGGTCTCTCCTCGACTTACGACGGTGTTCCGTCCCGACGACCAGGTCGTAATACCTCAAATATTGTTATTAAATTTTATCATCAATGACTTCTTTTGGTATTAAACAATACAATTTGGTGCTAATTTTTCCTCTTATATAAAGTAGCTTTAGTGTATAGGGTGAAACATCAATCATGAAGTGATTGTCATTAGAACTTTATGGGGTCTGAATTTGTAAAAAAACACAACTAATGTGTTTAATCTACTCATAATCAATTTGGTAAAATGAATGTTTAGGTCATCCACCTCTACTTGGCATTTGAAAAAACATAATTTCAATGTCACCAAACCTAACCTAACCCAACTTAACTAATCTAACATAACCTAACTTAACTGGTAAAAATCGGTCAACTTAAAATCATTAAATTCGCTGGATGGCCAAAAAGATAATAATATCATCAATTCCATTTATTTTAGAAGGACTTATTCATTTTTGTTGAAATCTTGGACATACAAAGCCAATATATCTACATTTGATTCTACCAGTGTGAATGGCAAAGTTAATTAATATCACCACTCCAACTGTTGGCCCAAACAAGTCGTAAAGTAGTTCTTTTTTGTAATACATCGAGTCACTAAGGGAATATAAAAATAAAACATGAATTTAGGTCACTGAATTTATCTTATTAGTAGTAAATTGTGGTTAAACTGATGCACAAATGAAACATGCCTGGGAAGTACCTAGCACTAGTTACCTGGCATATTTGGACTTATTAAAATATGAAATCTCGGCTAATAAGTAATTATACTAAGGAAATAATTATTTTGGTAGTGATGGACTGTTATTAATTGCGCTCATTACGAAAATTGGGTCGATATTAATTCTGATAAAGGACGTCATTCACCATCCCAGAGGAAGCTGTTCTCACCACTCTTCAAATAGACCATTTACGACTTTTTTTTATTTCAATTTGATTTCAATACATTTCTACACATAAATTAGTTGTATTAGTTATCTTAAAGGCTGACCTTTTATGATTGTTAGGCGAATTTGGAGGATATAAACGGCGCTGTAGAGGCTGGCGGCATTTTTCGTACACAAACATGGACCGCTTTTAAAAAGAACAATACAATTCTGCATGTGCTGTTCTGTATGGAGTATATCGTATAACAAATATTATTCCTTTGCAGATTTATACATTTTATGTCCATCCAAATCAATTTTCTTTCTTTTGGTTTCAAAAATAGTTGCCAGACGAAATTTCCCCATGTTCCAATAACGATGGCTGTCCACGGGTAATGTTGTGAACCTCGTGGAGAACTGAAGTTGTTCCTGGAAATGAAATGGAAGGATGATTTACTAAGTTGATATTGTGTTCTCCTCTATCTCTCTCTTGTGTGTGGTTTTTTTACGGGAATTAGCCAACCCGGGCACAGGTCAAACGACCCACAACGGAGCCTGGGGGGCGAAAAAAAAAGAACTTTATTTTTATGAGATTCTGTCTGTTCGTCCATCTTGTGCGGGCAATCAACATGGTAGGTAGTGAGCCGGTCGAGTCTCTGTTGTTTTGACGCTTTTTTGTTTTTTTAATGCCCCAATTTAAAAGAGTGACTTACAGTAGATGAATTCACCATTTGGGGGTAAGGGTGGGGGAGTGAGGGTGGGGGATGGGGGTTGGCGGGGTGAGGGTGGAGGGTGGGGGATGAGGGGTGTGGTAATGGAGAAGGTTTAGGTGAGGGAATTTAGTGGACAAAGACTTGAGAATCCAACAGACATATACACAAGATAGTCATACACACACATACATGGCAGTCATATACACAAGATAGTCATACACACACATACATGGCAGTCATATACACAAGATAGTCATACACACACATACATGGCAGTCATATGCACAAGACAGTCATACACGCACACACACACCCGAGAGTCATGTACACAAGAAGACAAGTCATACACGCCCACATAGCTTGAATGTTGTACGGAGTGCCCCATTATATCTCTATGTTAATAAACGTCTACTTTTGGAGGTTGACTGCGTAAATATATGAATTATTAAAGAAAAACAGGAAAAACAGCTAATGTAACATAAATAGACCTTCCAAAAAGTCGATAGTAATTCCCCTGCCTGTGACACGACGAAGTAAGTACCTCTATCTAGCTCCTCCAGTCCTAGATCGAGGCAAGGCCAAGCCAGTTCATCACTTATTAACTAAACTCTCGGGTAGGTGTTAGTTAGGTAGGGTAGGACATCCCGTCTATAACCCCCCACCCATCATCCTCTCACCCATCCTGGGAGGTGGGGAATGGTACCATCCGTCAGCCAACAACAGAAGGTACCAAGAACCACTGACTGGGAAGGGTGAGAGGATGAAAAGAATGAGTGGTGTAAAAATAAAAATATATATAAAAAATAAAATAAAAAAATAAATAAAAAAAAAATAAAAAAAATAAATAAAAAAATAAAAAAATAAAAAAAAGTGTAGTGGGTCGTTGCGGTGGGTCGTTGGGTTCGTTGCGTTGCGGTGGGTCGTTGGGTTCGTTGCGTTGCGGTGGGTCGTTGGGTTCGTTGCGTTGCGTTGGGTCGTTGGGTTCGTTTCGTTGGGTTCGTTGCGTTGCGGTGGGTCGTTGGGTTCGTTGCGTTGCGGTGGGTCGTTCGGTTCGTTACGTTAGGTTCGTTGGGTACGTTGGGTCGTTAGGTTCGTTGCGTTACGGTGGGTCGTTGGAGTTCGTTGCGTTGCGGTGGTCGTTGGGTTCGTTGCGGTGGGTCGTTGGGTCGTTGGGTTCGTTGCGTTGCGGTGGGTCGTTGGGTTCGTTGCGTTGCGTTGGGTCGTTGGGTTCGTTGCGTTGGGTCGTTGCGTTGGGTCGTTGGGTTCGTTGCGTTGCGGTGGGTCGTTGGGTTCGTTGCGTTGCGGTGGGTCGTTGGGTTCGTTGCGTTGCGGTGGGTCGTTCGATTCTTTTGGTGTTTTTTTTAACTTAAATGATTAATATAATTGAGAATAATAATTAGAACATTTATAATTACTGTAATTCCTGGTCATTTGTCAACAACATCAGAATTGAGACAGCACAAATAATACGTCATAAAATAGGGTAGTGTTGGGTAGGGTGGTGTAGGGTGGTGTATTGGGGGTGTAGGACATCCCGACTATAACCACCCACCCACACCCATCATCCTCTCACCCATCCTGGGAGGTACCAAGAACCACCGACTGGGAAGGGGGAGAGGATGAAGGGGTGGGTGGGGTGAGAGGGATGATGGGGAGTGGGGGATGAGGAGAGGGAATCCACATCCTTCCCAGGGTGTAGTATGGGGTATGGTGGTGTAGTATGGGGTATGGTGGTGTAGGGTGGTGTACGGTAAGGTATCAGGACCCACCGACTGGGAAGTGTGTGTGTAGGGTGGTGTAGTGGGTGGTGTAGTGTGGGGTATGGTGGTGTAGTGAGGGTGTAGTGGGTGGTGTAGTATGGGGTATGGTGGTGTAGGGTGGTGTACGGTAAGGTATCAGGACCCACCGACTTGGAAGTGTGTGTGTAGGGTGGTGTAATAGTGCGTTGGTGTGGTGTGGGGTATAGTGGTGTAGTGAGGGAGGTGTAGTATGGGGTATGGTGGTGTAGTATGGGGTATGGTGGTGTAGGGTGGTGTACGGTAAGGTATCAGGACCCACCGACTGGGAAGTGTGTGTGTAGGGTGGTGTAGTGGGTGGTGTAGTGTGGGGTATGGTGGTGTAGTGAGGGTGTAGTGGGTGGTGTAGTATGGGGTATGGTGGTGTAGGGTGGTGTACGGTAAGGTATCAGGACCCACCGACTTGGAAGTGTGTGTGTAGGGTGGTGTAGTGGGTGGTGTAGTGTGGGGTATGGTGGTGTAGTGAGGGTGTAGTGGGTCGTGTAGTATGGGGTATGGTGGTGTAGGGTGGTGTACGGTAAGGTATCAGGACCCACCGACTGGGAAGTGTGTGTGTAGGGTGGTGTAGTGTGGGGTATGGTGGTGTAGTGGGGGTGTAGTGGGTAGTGTAGTATGGGGTATGGTGGTGTAGGGTGGTGTACGGTAAGGTATCAGGACCCACCGACTGGGAAAGGTGTGGAATCCCCCCATCCCCCATCCACACTCATCCTGGGAGGTGGAGAATGGCACCATCCGGTAGTTGGCAACGGAAGGTATCAGGACCCACCTACTGGGAAGGGTGTGGAATCCCCCCATCCCCCATCCACACCCATCCTGGGAGGTGGAGAATGGCACCATCCGGTAGTTGGCAACGGAAGGTATCAGGACCCTCCGACTGGGAAGGGTGTGGAATCCCCCCATCCCCCATCTATCTGTGTCTCTGTGTCTGACTGTTTCTGCCAGTCTGTCTCACAATATCGATCTGTCTGTCTTTCTGATTTTCTGCCTCTGTTTTTCTGTCTGTCTGTCTCTTTCGTCTATATGTTAGTCTATGTCGCCGTCTCTGTTTCTGTCTGTCCCTCTATTTCTCCGTCTGTCTGTCTGTCAGTTGTCTGCTTGTGTCTGCGACAAACAGACAGACAGGCAGACAGAAAGAAACGGACACAGAGACCAACAGACAGACAGAGATTCCTACAAGTTGTTATTATTTCTTCTTTTACCAAAGTGTTCCTGTTGCTTAACAACTCAATCAGATACGTTATGGTTACGTGGTGAGTCAAGGGACAGTTGTCTATTTCAGTTTGGGTGACAGCGGTCGAGCCTGAGAAGAGCGCCGGACCTTCTTATTTACGGCGATTCCTTCTTTATCTTGAGTTATTAGCCAAGATTGTCTGTCTCTCCCTGTCTGCCTCTGACTGTCTGTCTGTCTCCGCTCGTCTGTTTGTCTGTCTGTATGTCTTTTTCTGTCTGTGTCTTTCGGTGTGTTTGTCCGTTTGTCTGACGGTTTCTGTCTGTTTCTGTGTGTCTGTCTGTTTAATGTCTGTCTGTCTGTGTCCGTCCGTCTGTCTGTTTTTCTAACTGTCTCTGTTTGTCTGTCTGTCTACAAATCCTCCCTAAGGAATCCTATCCTATAAATCAACATACCCGACCACCGCCCCCCCCCGCCCCCCAACAAAAAATAAATAAATAATTAACAAAACAAAAATAAATAAATAAATTAATAAATAAAAAAATAAAAAATAAAATAAAATAATAAATAAATACAATAAAATAAAATACCAACCAACCTCCAAACACAGCAACACCCCCCCTCCCCCCCAGACAAAGCCGCACAGAAATACTTACAATTCTCTATACCCAACCTCAGCGACAACCCTCTCAATAAAAACAACCTAACTCAACAACTCCTTTCAACAAAAAACAGACAGACAGACAGAGAGACAGAACAGACAGCCAGAGACCGACACAGTGGAAAGACAGAGAGGCTGAGACAGAGAGGCTGAGACAGAACGAGACAAACACAGACACAGACAGACAGTGACAGACATTGTAAAAATAGACTGGCAGACAGAGACAGACTGACGGACAGACAAACAGAGATACAAAGACAGACAGAGACTGAGAGACAGACGGACAGAGACAGTTAGACAAACTAACTCTACCAAAGCACCAATCACCTACTGCGGCACCAAGAGACGCCAACCCCAGTAAACAGAAACCCTCCTCCTGGTGTACATTAACACAGTATAACCTTTTTCTTCTATATTTTAAATTTATTTCTGTTCCTTTTTCGCCCCCCCCTCCCCCCCAGGCCCCGTTGTGGGTCGTTTGATCTGTGCCCGGGTGGGCTAATTCCCATTAAAAAAAAAAGCAACTGGCTGGGCCCAGCCTCGAACTGGTCCCGGCGGTGCTAGACGTAGTTCGTCAGGCCACCGCCAGGGGTCTACTGTCGGCTTTTGTGAAGGTGGTTTTGTTGTTTTTCTTTAATAATTCATATATTTTCGTAGTTTTTCTCAGGATTTGTATGAATTTATACTCCAATAGCAGAGTTACAATTGTATTGAAGCTGTGTGTGGCCCTTTTACAGCCAATCTTGGCTACTAACTCAAGATACACTTGTGTGTGCGTGTTTGACTGTCGTGTGTATGAGTGTCGTGAATCATGAAGATATTTTGCAAGAACCTTTACCAAAACACATACAAAAGAATACCAAACAGTTATAAACAACAGCGAAACGGTAACTCTGCTATTTGAGTTTAAAATCACGTTAAGAACTGCGAAAATAAATCAATTATTGAAGAAAAACTGCAAAAATACCACATGTAACATAAATACAACTTCTGGAATGTTGATTAATGTCCCCCTGGCGGTGGCCTGGCGAACTAGGGGGGGGTCACAGCTTCCATGGTAAACACTTTAAATATTATGAGTGTCTCTCACCCACAATGGAGAGGCCTACACTATTTTCTCTCACCACCGCTGTCTACACCTACACTATGGTTACTCACACGAGCCAGAAGCACCGGACATGGAGTAGAAAAATTGTCCTCGTTGCAGATGGTGACGTCATCGTGTGGGTAGCAACGGACCCTGGTGTTATGGTGAAGTAATGGTGAGGTGATGGTGATAGTAAAAGAGATGGTGAAGTTCTTGGGAAGGCCACAGTGAGGTAACGATGAGAATGGTGATATTATGGTGAAATGATGGTGAGGTGACTAGAGGAACTATTCACTAGAGGACCGATGCTGGTGAAGGGTTACTGGTGCACCACTGAAGTATGAATGAAGAAGTAATGATAAAAAAGATAGCTAAAAGGAATGATGGTGAGATATAAGAGAAGAGGTGATGGTGAGTTTTAATGGTGATGGTGAGCGTAATGGTCCGGGTTTACAAGCTTTTACATATACGTGAACGCTTTAAGATTATAACACACACACACACACACACACACACACACACACACACACACACACACACACACCATTTTTATCCTTCATATCCCGAGAAAATTTACTCAACTAAAATAAATAACTATGACCTGGAACCTGGACCACTATGTTATGCTGTAAAAATTAACTCCTAACTAGACCCCTACAAGGTACCATGTCTTATGGTCCTGTCCAGCAGTCACTTATCTTATTATCTTACCCAAATTTGAATATTTTACTCTTATTACTTTTGTTTTTCTTATCTTCTCTTATCTTCGGTGTTTATCTGTGTTTTCTTTGTTTAAAGGATTTTATGTTTATTATTTTATGCTTATCTACTGATGCCAAGTTACCACCAGTCTCTCAGTGAAGTAATGCCTTTTCCCGTTTACCCTTCCTCCCGCACACCAACACTCCCTCACATCAATTCTTCACCCACAACACTGCCCACACAATAACACTCCCCCACACACCCCCTACACACTCACGACACTTGTCATCAAATATCGCCTCTTCTTCTCTCAATACACATTAGACCGACTTGTTGCCAGCCCCACATAATAATATACCATTGTCCTTCACTCCACCTATCACGTACGTCTGGGTGATAACAATATATGTGGATAAATACACGTAAATATTAGTGACAGCGACGAATATATTCTCATACATATTAGAACAATGTTTTTCAAACGTTTTTTACTGCCACCCACAGCCAGAACAACAATTTGAATTGCGACCCATTAAACCTAAGTGTAATGATATGAAATGAGCTCAGGTTAGATTACGGGGGAAAAAACTACCATTACGAGTTTGCGTATGATGACTTAAGACACTGAGAACGATGACTAAGGTGTTGGGTATGATGACTTAAGACACTGAGAACGATGACTAAGGTGTTGGGTATGATGACTTAAGACACTGAGAACGATGACTAAGGTGTTGGGTATGATGACTTAAGACACTGAGAACGATGACTAAGGTGTTGGGTATGATGACTTAAGACACTGAGAACGATGACTAGGTGTTGGGTATGATGACTTAAGACACTGAGAACGATGACTAAGGTGTTGGGTATGATGACTTAAGACACTGAGAACGATGACTAAGGTGTTGGGTATGATGACTTAAGACACTGAGAACGATGACTAAGGTGTTGGGTATGATGACTTAAGACAGTGAGAACGATGACTAAGGTGTTGGGTATGATGACTTAAGACACTGAGAACGATGACTAAGGTGTTGGGTATGATGACTTAAGACACTGAGAACGATGACTAAGGTGTTGGGTATGATGACTTAAGACACTGAGAACGATGACTGAGGTGTTGGGTATGATGACTTAAGACACTGAGAACGATGACTAAGGTGTTGCGTTGACGTATGATGACTTAAGACACTGAGAACGATGACTAAGGTGTTGGGTATGATGACTTAAGACACTGAGAACGATGACTAAGGTGTTGGGTATGATGACTTAAGACACTGAGAACGATGACTAAGGTGTTGGGTATGATGACTTAAGACACTGAGAACGATGACTAAGGTGTTGGGTATGATGACTTAAGACACTGAGAACGATGACTAAGGTGTTGGGTATGATGACTTAAGACACTGAGAACGATGACTGAGGTGTTGGGTATGATGACTTAAGACACTGAGAACGATGACTAAGGTGTTGCGTATGATGACTTAAGACACTGAGAACGATGACTAAGGTGTTGGGTATGATGACTTAAGACACTGAGAACGATGACTAAGGTGTTGGGTATGATGACTTAAGACACTGAGAACGATGACTAAGGTGTTGGGTATGATGACTTAAGACACTGAGAACGATGACTAAGGTGTTGGGTATGATGACTTAAGACACTGAGAACGATGACTAAGGTGTTGGGTATGATGACTTAAGACACTGAGAACGATGACTAAGGTGTTGGGTATGATGACTTAAGACACTGAGAACGATGACTAAGGTGTTGGGTATGATGACTTAAGACACTGAGAACGATGACTAAGGTGTTGGGTATGATGACTTAAGACACTGAGAACGATGACTAAGGTGTTGGGTATGATGACTTAAGACACTGAGAACGATGACTAAGGTGTTGGGTATGATGACTTAAGACACTGAGAACGATGACTAAGGTGTTGGGTATGATGACTTAAGACACTGAGAACGATGACTAAGGTGTTGCGTATGATGACTTAAGACACTGAGAACGATGACTAAGGTGTTGAGTATAATGACTTAAGACACTGAGAACGATGACTAAGGTGTTGAGTATAATGACTTAAGACACTGAGAACGATGACTAAGGCGTTGGGTATGATGACTTAAGACACTGAGAACGATGACTAAGGCGTTGGGTATGATGACTTAAGACACTGAGAACGATGACTAAGGTGTTGGGTATGATGACTTAAGACACTGAGAACGATGACTAAGGTGTTGGGTATGATGACTTAAGACACTGAGAACGATGACTAAGGTGTTGAGTATGATGGCTTAAGACACTGAGAACGATGACTAAGGTGTTGAGTATGATGACTTAAGACACTGAGAACGATGACTAAGGTGTTGGGTATGATGACTTAAGACACTGAGAACGATGACTAAGGTGTTGAGTATGATGACTTAAGACACTGAGAACGATGACTGAGGTGTTGAGTATGATGACTTGAGTGCCTTATCCCTAACGACTTAAAATCTTAAGTAGAATGATTTTCAAGTGTAATTATACCTTAAGTGAGGATTATTTAAAAGTGTCGAGATCGTAAGTGCAATTACTTAACACTTGGACCACATGTAGTGTTAAGTGCAATTACTTAAGATCTGTGGATTTTGTGGATAATGTCCTAAAGTGCGATTACTTAAGACACTTGGAATGAAAAGATAAATTATTCAAAGTGCGATTACTACTAAACAACTCGACTTGGACTGATGAAGCCTTTAAGTGTGATTAAGTGGCTTTCTTAAGTGTGATTATTTAAAATCTCTTATATCAATGACAGGAGACGTAAATAAGCGTACTTAAATATCAATTAAGACAATTTCATAGTTACATCCAAATTAATCAAGTTAATTACTTATCGTTTTTGGCTTCAACTATTCAAAAACAACAACAACAATAAAACAACAATACCAACAATAAACAACAGAAGAAGAAGAACAACAAGAACAAGAAGAAGAACAAGAAGAAGAACAAGAACTCAATATATCAATCCACTATTATCCTGTTTACTCATCTCTCTTTATCTCCTTCCACATCATCTTTATCATCGTCTTAATCTCTTGGCAGTCTTCTTCATCTTTGCCTCGTTTCTTAACTTCCTCCTCAGAGATAAGACCCGTAATGA
>NW_024736086.1:0-26674 GCF_018991925.1 Homarus americanus
AACAGGGGCGTCAGAGGTGTACCTGGGAGTCTCAGAGGTGTACCTGAGTGCCAGAGGTACCTGGGAGTGCCAGAGGTGTACCTGGGAGTGTCTGAGGTGTACCTGCGAGTGTCAGAGGTGTACCTGGGAGTGTCAGTAACCGGGAGGTCATGGGCAACCTGGGAGGTCTGAGGTGTACCTGAAGTGTCAGAAATGTACCTGGAGTGTCTGAGGCGTACCTATACAGAGGTACCTGGAGCGTCAGGTACCTGGAGGTCATGGTGTACCTGGGAGTGTCAGATGTACCTGGAGTGTCGGAGGTGTACCTGTGTGTCAGAGGTGTACCTGGAGTGCTGAGAGGTGTACCTGGCAGTGTCAGAGGTGTACCTGGGAGTGTCAGGTGTACCTGGAGTGTCAGAGATGTACTGGGAGTGTCTAAGGTGTACCTGGGAGTGTCTGAGGTGTACCTGGAGTGTCAGATGTGTACCTGGAAGTGTCAGGGGTGTACCTGGGAGTGTCAGAGGTGTACCTGAGCATCAGAGGCGTACCTGGAGGTCAGAGGTGTACCTGGAGTGTGTGAGAAAATCTGGAGTGTCCAGATGTCCTGGAGCACTGAGGGCACCGAGGGAAGAATCTGGGAGTGTTAGAGGTATACCTGGGAGTGCCAGAGGTGTACCTGGGAGTCCTGTGGTGTACCTGGGAGGTCAGAGGTGTACCTGGGAATGTCTCCAGGTGAACCTGGAGTGTCTGAGGTGTACCTGGGAGTGTCAGTGTACACTGGGAGGTCAGAGGTGTACCTGGAGTGTCAGAGATGTACCTGGGAGTGTCAGAGGTGTACCTGGGAGCATCAGAGGAGTACCTGGGAGTGTCAGAGGTACCTGGGAGTGTCAGAGGTGTACCTGGAGTGTCAGAGGTGTACCTGGAGTGTCATTGGTGTACCTGGAGAGTCAGAGGTGTACCTGAAGTGTCAGAGGTGTACCTGAGAGTGCCAGAAATGTTCCTGGAGTGTCTGAGGTGTACCTGGGAGTGTCTGAGGTGTACCTGGAGGTCAGAGGTGTACCTGGATGTCAGAGGTCAAAGCCTGAGGTACCTGGCAGTGTCTGAGGTGTACCTGGTCAGTCAGAGGTGTACCTGGGAGTGTCAGAGGTGCACCTGGGAGTGTCAGAGGTGTACCTGGAGGTCATGGTGTACCTGGAGTGTCAGAGGTGTACCTGAAGTGTCGGAGGTACCTGAGAGTGTCAGAGGTGTACCTGGGAGGTTCAGGTGTACCTGGGAGTGTCAGAGGTGTACCTGGAGGTCAGGGTGTACCCGTGAGTATCGGCGGTGTACCTGGGAGTGTCAGAGGTGTACCTGGCAGTGTCAGAGATGTACCTGGCAGTGTCAGAGGTGTACCTGAAAGCGAGGTGTACCTGGGGTGTCAGAGGTGTACCTGGAGTGTCAGAGGTGTACCTGGGAGTGTCATTGCGTACCTGGGAGTGCGTACCTGATTGTCAGAGATGTACCTGAGTGTCTGAGCTGTACCTGTCAGTGTCTGAGGTGTACCTGGCAGGTCAGCGGTGTACCTGGGAGTGTCAGAGGTGTACCTGAGCGTCAGAGGAGTACCTGGGAGTCACAGGTGTACCTGGAGTGTCAGAGGTATACCTGGGAGCGGCAGAGTGCCTGGAGCTTCAGAGGAGTACCTCGAGTGTCAGAGAATACACGAGTGTCAGACCTGGGAGGTACCTGGAAGTGTCAGGAGGTGTACCTCGAAGTGTCAGAGGTGTACCTGGGAGTGTCTGAGGTGTACCCGTGCGTCAGAGGTGTACCTGGGAGTGTCAGAGGCACCTGGAAGTGTCAGGGGCGTACCTGGGAGTGTCAGGAGGCATACTGGGAGTATCAGAGGTGTACCTGGGAGTGTCAGGAGGTGTACCTGGGAGTGTCTGAGGTGTAACTGGGAGTGTAAGTGTGTACCTGGGAGTGTCAGAGGCATACCTGGGAGTGCCGAGTGTACCTGGGAGTCTCAGAGGTGTACCTGGAGTGTCAGAGGTACCTGGGAATGTCTCAGGTGTACCTGGAGTGTCAGAGGAGGCCCTGGGAGTGCCAGAGGTGTACTTGGGAGTGTCAGTGGTGTACCTGGGGTCAGGTGTGTACCAGATGTCAGGTGTACCTGGGGTCAGAGGTGTACCTGGGAGTATCGGAGGTGTACCTGGAGTATCGGAGGTGTACCTGGGAGTGTCAGAGGTGTACCTGGAGTGCCAGAGTGTACCTGGGAGTGTCAGTGGTGTACCTGGGAGTGTCAGGTGTGTACCAGGGAGCGTCAGAGTGTACCTGGGTGTCAGAGGTACACCAGGAGGCCAGAGGTGTACCTTGGGAGTGTCAGAGGTGCAACTGGGAGGTCTGAGGTGTACCTGGGAGTGTAAGAGGTGTACTTGGGAGTGTCTGAGGTACCTGGGAGGTCAGAGGTGTACCTGGAGTGTCGAGGTGTACCTGGAGTGCAGAGGTGTAACGAGTGTCAGTGGTGTACCTGGGAGCGTCAGGTGTGTACCGGGAGTGTCAGAGTTGTACCTGGGGGTGCTTCGGGGAGGTGTACCTGGGAGTGCCAGAGGTGTACCTGGGAGTGTCAGTGGTGTACCTGGGAGTGTCAGGTGCGTACCAGTTAGTGTTAGAGATGTACCTGAGTGTCAGAGGTGCACCTGGGAGTGTCTTAGGGTGCTTTGGGAGTGTCTGAGGTGTACCTGGAGTGTTCAGGTGTACCTGGGAGTGTCAGAGTTACCTTGAGTGACAAAATCTGGAGGTCTGAGGTGTACCTGGTCAGTGTCTGAGGTGCAATCTATTGTGTCATGGTGTACCTGGGAGGCCAGTGGTGTACCTGGGAGTGTCAGTGGTGTACCTGGAGTGTCATTGTACCTGGAGAGTCAGAGGTGTACCACCTTGAAGTGTCGGAGGTGTACCTGAGTGTCAGAAATGTTGGGTTAGAGTGTCTGAGGTGTACCTGGGAGTGTCAGAGGTGTACCTGGAGTGTCAGGTGTACCTGTGAGTATCGGCGGTGTATCTGGAGGCTGGGAGGTACCTGGCAGTGTCAGATGCACCTGGCAGTGTCAGAGGTGTACCTGGGGTTTTCAGAGGTGTACCTGGGAGTGTCAGAGGTGTACCTGGGAGTGCCAGAGGTGTACCTGGGAGGTCATTGGTGTACCTGGAGTGAGGTGCACCTGCGAGTGTCAGAGGTGTACCTGGAGTGTCAGGGTGCACCTGGGAGTGTCAGTGGTGTACCTGGGAGTGTCTGAGGCGTAACGAAGCAAGTTGTGAAATGTACCTTGGAGTGTCTGAGGTGTACCTGGAGTGACAGAGGTGTACCTGGAGCGCCAGGTGTACCTGGGAGCGTCAGCGGTGTACCTGGAGCGTCAGAGATGTACCTGGAGTATCGAGGTAACGGTGTGTCAGAGGTGTACCTGGAGTGTCGAGGTGCACCTGCCAGTGCGTCAGAGGTGTACCTGAGTGTCAGGGGTAAAAATTTGAGAGCGTCAGAGATGTACCTGGGAGGTCTAAGGTGTACGTGGGAGTGTCTGAGGTGGTACCTGGGAGTGTCGATGTGTCCCTGAAGTGTCAGGTGTACCTGGAGTGTCAGAGGCATACCTGGGAGTATCAGAGGTGTACCTGGGAGTGTCAGGTGTACCTGGGAGGTGTGTGAGGTGAACCTGGGAGTGTCTGAGGTGTTCTGGGAGGTCTGACGTGTAACCTGGAGTGTAAGAAATCTGGGAGTGTTAGAGGTATACCTGGGAGTGCCAGAGGTGCACCTGGGAGTCCCCAGTGGTGTACCTGGGAGCGTCAGAGGTGTAACGGAATGTCTCAGGTGTACCTGGAGTGTAAGGAGGTGTACCTGGGAGTGCTTGTGTGGAGTGTCAGAGGTACCTGGGAGGCCAGATGTACCTGGAGTGTCAGAGGGTGTACCTTGGGAGTGTCAGAGGAGTACCGGAGCATCAGAGGAGTACCTGGGAGGCCGAGGTAATTTTGGAGGCTGAGGTGTACCTGGAGTGCTGCGGTGTACCTGAGGCCATTGCGGGTACCCAGAGTCAGAGGTGTACCTGGAAGTGTCGGAGGTGTACCTGAGTGTCAGAAATGTTCCTGGGAGGTCTGAGGTGTACCTGGAGGTCAGAGGTGTACCTGGAGGTCAGAGATGCACCTGGGAGTGCTTTCAGGGGTGGCTGAAGTGTCATGGTGTACCTGGGAGGTCAGAGGTGTAATTGGGAGGTCAGAGGAGTACCTGGAGTGCCACAGAGGTGTACTTGGAGTGTCAGTGGTGTACCTGGGAGTGCCAGGTGTGTACCAGGGAGTGTCAGGGGTGTACCTGGGAGTGTCAGAGGTACCTGGGAGTATCGGAGGTGTACCTGGGAGTATCGGAGGTGTACCTGGAGTGTCAGAGGTAAAAACGGAGTGCTACAGAGGTGTACTTGGAGTGTCAGTGGTGTACCTGGGAGTGTCAGGTGCGGGTACCAGGGAGTGTCAGAGTTGTACCTTGGGGTGTCAGAGGTGTACCAGGGAGTGCCAGAGGTGTACCTGGGAGCGTCAGAGGTGCAACTGGAGTGTCTGAGGTGTACCTGGAGTGTAAGAGGTGTACTTGGAGTGCGTCTAAGGTGTACCTGGAGTGTCAGAGTTGTACCTGGGAGTGTCGGAGGTGTACCTGGGAGTGCCAGAAAACGGAGTGTCAGTGGTGTACCTGGGAGTGTCAGGTGTGTACCGGGAGTGTCAGAGTTGTACCTGGGGGTGCCGGGGAGGTGTACCTGGGAGTGCCAGAGGTAAAAATTTGGGAGTGTCAGTGGTGTACCTGGCGTCAGGTGCGTACCAGTTAGTGTTAGAGATGTACCTGGGAGTGTCAGAGGTGCACCTGGGAGTGTCTTAGGGTGCTTTGGGAGTGTCTGAGGTGTACCTGGGAGTGTCTGAGGTGTACCTGGAGTGTCAGAGTTGTACCTGGGAGTGACAGAGGGTGTACCTGGAGTGCCTGAGGTGCACCTGTCAGTGTCTGAGGTGTACCTGGCTGTGTCATGGTGTAACGGAGTGTCAGCGGTGTACCTGGAGTGTCAGGAAAAATCTGGGAGGCCATTGTACCTGGAGAGTCAGAGGTGTACCTGGAAGTGTCGGAGGGTGTACCTGAGAGTGTCAGAAATGTTGCTGGGAGTGTCCAGGTGTACCTTGGAGTGTCAGAGGTGTACCTGGGAGTGTCAGGGGTGTACCTGTGAGTATCGGCGGTGTATCTGGGAGTGTCAGAGGTGTACCTGGCAGCGTCAGAGATGTACCTGGCAGTGGCAGAGGTGTACCTGGGGGTGTCAGAGGTGTACCTGGGAGTCTCAGGAGGTGTACCTGGAGCGCCAGAGGTGTACCCGGAGTGTCATTGCGTACCTGGGAGTGTCTGAGGTGTACCTGCGAGTGTCAGAGGTGTACCTGGGAGCGTCAGGGTGCACCTGGGGAGGCTCAGTGGTGCACCTGGAGTGTTTGAGGTAACCTGAAGGTCAGAAATGTACCTGGGAGTGTCTGAGGTGTACCTGGGAGTGACAGAGGTGTACCTTGGGAGCGTCAGGGTGTACCTGGGGAGGTCAGCGGTGTACCTGGGAGTGTCAGAGACGTGTACCTGGGAGTATCGGAGGTGTACCTGGTGTGTCAGAGGTGTACCTTGGAGCAAGTCAGAGGGTGTACCCTGCCAGTGTCAGAGGTGTACCTGGGAGTGTCAGGTGTACCGGAGTGTCAGAGATGTACCTGAGTGCTCAAGGTGTACGGGAGTGTCTGAGGTGTACCTGGAGTGTCAGATGTGTCCCCTGAAGTGTCAGGTGTACCTGGGAGGTTGGGAGGTATACCTGGGAGTATCAGAGGTGTACCTGGAGTGTCAGAAAATTTTGGGAGTGTGTGAGGTGTACCTTGGGGAGGTCTGAGGTGTTCCCTGAGTGTCTGACGTGCACCTGGAGCAAAGGTTGTTCTGGAGTGTTAGAGGTGGCTACCTGGAGTTGAGGTGTACCTGGGAGTCCTGTGGTGTACCTGGGAGTGTCAGAGGCGTACCTGGAATGTCTCAGGTGTACCTGGGAGTGTATGAGGTGTACCTGAAGTGTCAGGTGTGTACAGGGGGAGGTCAGAGGTGTACCTGGGAGTGTCAGAGATACCTGGGGAGTGTCAGAGGTACCTGGGAGCATCAGAGGAGTACCTGGGAGTGTCAGAGGTGTACCTGGGAGTGCTGGGGAGGTGTACCTTGAGTGTCAGTGGTGTACCTGGAGTGTCATTGGTGTACCTGAGAGTCAGAGGTGTACCTGGAAGTGTCGGAGGTGTACCCAGAGTGTCAGAAATGTTCCGAGTGTCTGAGGTAAAAATTCGGGAGGTCAGGAGGTGCACCTGGAGGCCAGAGATGCACCTGGAGTGCCAGCGTGGCTAAGGAAGTGTCAGCGGTACCTGGGAGTGCTCAGAGGTGTACCTGGAGTGTCAGGAGTGGAGTACCTGGAGCGCCAGAGGTGTACTTGGGAGTGTCAGTGGTGTACCTGGGATGTCAGGTGTACCAGGGAGTGTCAGTACCTGGAGGCCGAGGTGTACCTGGGAGCATCGGAGGTGTACCTGGGAGTATCGGAGGTGTACCTGGAGTGTCAGAGGTGTACCTGGAGTGCCAGAGGTGTACTGGGAGTGTCAGTGGTGTACCTGGGAGTGTCAGGTGTGTACCACCAGGGAGTCAGAGTTGTACCTGGGGTGTCAGAGGTACCAGGGAGCCAGAGGTGTACCTGGGAGGCCAGAGGTGCAACTGGGAGTGTCTGAGGTGTACCTGGGAGTGTAAGAGGTGAATTTGGGAGGTCTGAGGTGTACCTGGGAGGTCAGAGTTGTAATCTGGAGTGTCGGAGGTGTACCTGGAGTGCTAGAGGTGTACCTAGAGTGTCAGTGGTGTACCTGGAGCGTCAGGGTGTGTACCGGGAGTGCCAGAGTTGTACCTGGGGTGTCAGAGGTGTGTACCTGGGAGTGCCAGAGGTGTACCTGGGAGTGTCAGTGGTGTAACGGAGTGTCAGGTGCTTACCAGTTGGTGTTAGAGGTGTACCTGAGTGTCAGAGGCACTGGGAGGTCTTTAGGGTGCTTGGGAGGTCTGAGGTACCTGGGAGTGTCTGAGGTGCCTGGCGTCAGAGCGTACCTGGGAGTGACAGAGGGTGTACCTGAGTGCCTGAGGTGTACCTGTCAGTGTCTGAGGTGTACCTGGCTGTGTCATGGTAAAAATTGGGAGTGTCATGGTGTACCTGGGAGTGTCAGTGAAAATCTGGAGGTCATTGCGTATCTGGGAGAGTCAGATGTGCAATCTGAAGTGTCGGAGGTGTACCTGAGAGTGTCAGAAATGTTGGCTGAGTGTCTGAGGTGTACCTGGAGTGTCAGAGGTGTACCTGGGAGTGTCAGGGGTGTACCTGTGAGTATCGGCGGTATCTGGCGTCGATGCACCTGGCAGTGTCAGAGATACCTGGCGAGTGTCAGAGGTGTACCTGGGGTGCAGAGGTGTACCTGGGAGTGTCAGAGGTGTACCTGGGAGTGCCAGAGGTACCTGGGAGTGTCATTGGTGTACCTGGGATGTCATGTGTGTACCTGGGATTGTCAGAGATGTACCTGGAGTGTCTGAGCTGTACCTGTCAGTGTCTGAGGTGTACCTGGCAGTGTCAGCGGTGTACCTGGGAGTGTCAGCGGTGTACCTGGGAGCGTCAGAGGAGTACCTGGGAGGTCACGGTACCTGGGAGGCTGGGGAGGTATACCTGGGAGCGGCAGAGGAGTGCCTGGGAGCTTCAGAGGAGTACCTCGGAGTGTCAGAGGAATACATGGTGTCATTGGTGTACCTGGAGTGTACCTGGAAGTGTCAGAGGTGTACTCGTGTCAGAGGTGTACCTGGGAGTGTCTGAGGTGTACCTGCGAGTGTCAGAGGTGTACCTGGGAGTGCTGGCACCTGGGAGCCAGTGGTGTACCTGGGAGGTCAGAGGTGGAATTTGGCGTCAGAGGTGCAACTGGTGTCTGAGGTGTACCTGGAACTGGGAGGTGTACCTGGGAGTGTCTGAGGTGTACCTGGGAGTGTCAGAGTTGTACCTGGAGGTCGGAGGTGCACCTGGAGGCCAGAGGTGTACCTAGGATGTCAATGGTACCTGGGAGTGTCAGGTGGTACCAGGGAGGTCAGAGTTGTACCTGGGGGTGTCAGAGGTGTAATTTGGAGTACCAGAGGTATACCTGGAGCGGCAGAGGAGTACCTGAGCTCAGAGGAGTACCGGAGTGTCGAGGTATACATGGTAGTGTCATTGGTGTACCCTGGGAGGCACTGGAAGTGTCAGAGGTGTACCTCGAAGTGTCAGAGGTGTACCTGGGAGTGTCTGAGGGCCTGCGAGTGTCAGAGGTGTACCTGGAGGCCAGTACTGGCTGTGGTGTACCTGGGAGTGTCAGAGTGTAACTGGGAGTGTCAGAGGTGCAACTGGAGTGTCTGAGGTGTACCTGAGTGTCAGAGGTGTACCTGGGAGTGTCTGAGGTACCTGGGAGGTCAGTGGTGTACCTGGCGAAGTGCACCAGGAGGTCAGAGGTACCTGAAGCGTCAGAGGTGCACCTGAGAGTGTCTGAGGTGTACCTGGGAGGTCTGAGGTGTACCTGGGAGTGTCGGAGGTGCACCGGAGTGCTCAGAGAAGAACCTGGGAGCATCAGAGGAGACCTGGGAGTGTCAGAGGTGTACCTGGGAGTGCAGAGGTGTACCTGGAGTGTCAGGGTGCACCTGGGAATGGCAGAGGTGTACCTGGGAATGTCAGGGTGTACCTGGTAGTATCTGCAGGTGTATCTGGGAGTGTCAGAGGTGTACCTGGCAGTGTCAGAGATGTACCTGGCAGTGTCAGAGGTGTACCTGGGGTGTCAGAGGTACCTGGGAGTGTCAGAGGTACCTGGGAGTGCCAGAGAACGGAGTGTCATTGTACCTGGGAGTGTCATGTGTACCAGGGAGGTCAGAGGTGTATCTGCGAGTGCCAGAGGTGCACCTGGGAGTGTCCGAGGTACCTGGGAGTGTCTTAGGTGTACCTGGGAGCAAGTTCGAGGTGTACCTGGGAGTGTCAGAGTTGTGCACCTGGGATTGTCAGAGGCACTGGGAGTGTCTGAGCTGTACCTGTCAGTGTCTGAGGTGTACCTGGGAGTCAGAGGTGTACCTGGAGTGTCATGGGGTGTACCTGGGAGCGTCAGAGGAGTACCTGGGAGTGTCAGAGGTGTACCTGGGAATGTTAGAGGCATGACCAGAGTGGCAGAGAGTACCTGGAGTGTCAGAGGTGTACATGGTAGTGTCGTTGGTGTACCTGGGAGTGTACCTGGAAGTGTCAGAGGTGACCTGGAAGTGTCAGAGGTGTACCTGGGAGTGTCTGGGGTGTACCTGGGAGTGTGAGGTGTACCTGGGAGTGTCAGGGTGCACCTGGGAGTCAGTGGTGTACCTGGGAGTGTCTGAGGTGTACCTGAAGTGTCAGAATGTACCTGGGAGTGTCTGAGGTGTACCTGGGAGTGACAGAGGTGTACCTGGGGAGTCAGGGGTGTACCTGGGAGTGTCAGCGGTGTACCTGGGTGTGTCAGAGATGTACCGGAGCACGGAGGTGTACCTGGGTGTGTCAGAGGTACCTGGGAGGTCAGGAGGTGTACCTGCCAGTGTCAGAGGTGTACTCCAGAGTGTCAGGTGTACCTGGGAGTGTCAGAGATGTATGTCTAAGGTGTACGTGGGAGTGTCTGAGGTGTACCTGGGAGGTCGATGTGTCCCTGGAAAGACAGGGGTACCTGGAAGTGTCCAGAGGTATACCTGGGAGCATCAGAGGTGTACCTGGGAGTGTCAGAGGTATCTGGGAGGTGTGAGGTGTACCTGGGAGTGTCTGAGGTGTTCCTGTGAGTGTCCACGTACCTGGAGTGTAAGTGTTGTACCGGAGTAGCAGAGTATACCTGGGAGTGCCAGAGGTGTACCTGGGAGTCTCAGTGGTGTACCTGGGAGTGTCAGAGGTGTACCTGGGAATGTCTCAGGTGTACCTGGGAGTGTATAGGTGTGACCTGGGAGTGTCAGGTGTGTACCAGGGAGCTCAGAGGTACCTGGGAGCAGAGATGTACCTGGGAGGCTGGGAGGTACCTGGGAGTGTCAGAAGAGTACCGGGAGCATCAGAGGAGTACCTGGGAGTGTCAGAGGTGTACCTGGGAGGTCAGAGGTGTACCTGGGAGTGTCAGTGGTGTACCTGGGAGGTCAGTGTACCTGGGAGAGTCAGAGGTACCTGGAAATGTCGGAGGTACCTGGAGTGTCAGAAATGCCCTGGGAGTGTCTGAGGGTGTACCTGGGAGTGTCAGAGGTGTACCTGGGAGTGTCAGATGCACCTGGAGTGTCAGGGTACCAGGAAGCTGTCAGGTGTACCTGGGAGTGTCAGAGGTGCACCTGGGAGTGTCAGAGGAGTACCTGGGAGTGCCAGAGGTACTTGGGAGTGTCAGTGGTGCACCTGGGATGTCAGGTGTGTACCAGGGAGTGCCAGGGGTGTACCTGGGAGTGTCAGAGGTGTACCTGGGAGCATCGGAGGACCTGGGAGGTCGGAGGTACTGGGAGGTCAGAGGTACCTGGGAGTGCCAGAGGTGCACTTGGAGTGTCAGTGGTGTACCTGGGAGTGTCAGGTGTACCAGGGAGTGTCAGAGTTGTACCTGGGGTGTCAGAGGTGTACCAGGGAGTGCCAGAGGTACCTGGGAGTGTCAGAGGCAACTGGGAGTGTCTGAGGTGTACCTGGGAGTGTCAGAGGTGTGCACTTGGGAGTGTCTGAGGTGTACCTGGGAGGTCAGAGTTGCATTCTGGGAGTGTCGGAGGTGTACCTGGGAGTGCCAGAGGTGCACCCAGGAGTGTCAGTGGTGTACCTGGGATGCCAGGTGTGTACCGGGAGTGAGTCAGAGTTGTACCTGGGGGTGTCAGAGGTGTACCTGGGAGTGCCAGAGGTGTACCTGGGAAGGTCAGGTGTACCTGGGAGGTCAGGGTGCGTACCGAGTTAGTGTTAGAGGTCCTGAGAGTGTCAGAAATGTTCCTGGAGTGTCTGAGGTACCTGGGAATGTCAGAGGTGTACCTGGGAGTGTCAGAGATGCACTGGGAGTCAGGGGTGTACCAAAGTGTCATGTACCTGGGAGTGTCAGAGGTGTACCTGGGAGTGTCAGAGGAGTACCTTGGAGTGCCAGAGGTACCTGGGAGGCAGAGGTGTACCTGGGAGTATCGGAGGTGTACCTGGGAGTGTCAGAGGTACTTGGGAGTGCCAGAGGTGTGCACTGGAGGTCAGTGGTGTACCTGGGAGTGTCAGGTGTGCACCAGGAGTGTCAGAGTTGTACCTGGGGTGTCAGAGGTGTACCAGGAGTGCCAGAGGTGTACCTGGGAGTGTCAGAGGTGCAACTGGGAGTGTCTGAGGTGTACCTGGGAGTGTGCAGAGGTGTACTTGGGAGTGTCTGAGGTACCTGGGAGTGTCAGAGTTGTACCTGGGAGTGTCGGAGGTGTACCTGGAGCCAGAGGTGTACTGGAGGAGGTCAGTGGTGTACCTGGGAGGCACCAGGGAATGTCAGAGTTGTACCTGGGGGTGCTCGGAGGTGTACCTGGGAGTGCCAGAGGTACCTGGGAGCAGTGGGGTGTACCTGGGAGTGTCAGGTGCACCGGGGAGTGTTAGAGGTGTACCTGGGAGGTCAGAGGTGCACCTGGGAGGTCTCAGGGGTACCTGGGAGTGTCTGAGGTGTACCTGGGAGTGTCTAAGGTGTACCTGGAGTGTCAGAGTTGTACCTGGGAGTGACAGAGGTACCTAGGAGTGTCTGAGGTGTACCTGTCAGTGTCTGAGGTTTACCTGCTGTGTCAGCGGTGTACCTGGGAGGTTCGGCGGTGTACCTGAGAGTCAGAGGGGTACCTGGGAGGTCAGAGGTGTACCTGGGAATGTCAGAGGTGTACCTGGGAGCGTCAATGGAGTACCTGGGAGATTCAGAGGACCACCCGGAGTGTCAGAGGTACCTGGTAGTGTCATTGGTGTACCTGGGAGTGTCAGAGGTGTAACTGAAGTGTCAGAGGCACTCGAAGTGTCAGAGGTGTACCTGGGAGTGTCTGAGGTGTACCTGGGAGTGTCAGGTGTACCTGGGAGTGCTAGGGGTGTAACTGGGAGTGTCAGTGGTGTACCTGGGAGTGTCTGAGGTACCTGAAGTGTCAGAATGTACCTGGAGTGTCTGAGGTACCTGGGAGTGTCAGAGGTGTACCTGGGAGTGTCAGGGGTGTACCTGGGAGGTCAGCGGTGTAACTGGGAGGTCAGAGAGTACCTGGGAGTATCGGAGGTGTACCTGGTGTGTCAGAGGTGTACCTGGGAGTGTCAGAGGTGTACCTGCCAGTGTCAGAGCTGTACCTAGTAGTGTCAGAGGCGTACCTGGGATTATCAGAGGTGTACCTGGGAGTGTCAGGGGTGTAACTGGAGTGTCGGAGGTATCTGGGAGGTCAGAGGTGTACTCGAAGTGTCAGAGGTGTACCTGGGAGTGTCTAAGGTACCTGGGAGTGTCAGTGGCGTACCTGGGAGTGTCAGGGGTACCTGGGAGGTGTCAGTGGTGTACCTGGGAGAGTTCGAGGTGTACCTGGGGTCAGAAATGTACCTGGGAGTGTCTGAGGTACCTAGGAGGTGAGAGGTGTACCTGGGAGTGTTCTCAGGTGTACCAGGAGTGTCAGAGGTGTACCTGGGAGGTCAGAGGTGTACCTGGGAGGTTCAGGTGTACCTGGAGGTCCAGAGGAGTACCTGGGAGCATCAGAGGTGTACCTGGGAGTGTCAGAGGTACCTGGGAGTCAGGGGTGTACCAGGAAGTGTCAGGGGTGTACCAGGAGTGTCAGGGGTGTACTTGGGAGGCCTGAGATGTACCTGGGAGGTCAGAGGTGTACCTGGAGTGTCAAGGTGCCAGGGAGTGTCAGAGTACCTGGGAGTGTCGGAGGTGTACCTGGGAGTGTCGATGTGTACTGGGAGGCAGAGGTGTACCTGGAGTGTCATGTACCTGGGAGCGTCAGAGGAGAACCTGGAGCTTTAGAGGAGCACTCGGAGTGTCAGAGGTGTACCTGGTAGTGTCATTGGTGAACTTAGAGTGTCAGAGGTGTACCTGGAAGTGTCAGAGGTGTACCGAAGTGTCAGATGTGTACCTGGGAGTGTCTGGTTGTACCTGGGAGTGTCAGAGGTACCTGGGAGTGTCAGGTGTACCTGGGAGTGTCAGTGGCGTACCTGGGAGTTTTGAGGTGTACCGGAAGTGTCAGAAATGTACCCAGGAGTGTCTGAGGTTTACCTGGGAGTGTCAGAGGTGTACTTGCCACTGTCAGAAGTGTACCTGGGAGTGTCAGAGGTGTACCTGGGAGTGTCAGAGGTGTACCTGGAGTGTCAGGGGTGTAACTGAGTGTCGGAGGTGTAACTGGAGTGTCAAAGGTACCTGGGAGGTCAGAGGTGTAACCTGGGAGTGTCGGTGTACCTGGGATTGTCAGAGTACCTGGAGTTGGGGTGTACCTGGGAGTGTCAGTGGTGTACCTGGGAGTGTCTGAGGTGTACCTGGAAGTGTCAGAAATGTACCTGGGAGTGTCTGAGGTGTACCTAGAGTGTCAGAGGTGTACTGGGAGTGTCTGAGGTGTACCTAGGAGTGTCAGGGTGTACCTGGAGTGTCAGAGGTGTACCTGGGAGTGTCTGAGTTGTACCTGGAGTGTCAGATGAGTACCTGGGAGCATTAGAGGTGTACCTGGGAGTGTCAGAGGTACCTGGGAGGTCAGGGGTGTACCAGGAAGTGTCAGGTGTACCAGGGAGTGTCAGTGGTGTACCTGGAGTGTCTGAGTTGTACCTGGAGTGTCAGAGGTGCACTGGAGTGTCAAGGGTGTACCAGGGAGTGTCAGTGGAGCTACCTGGGAGTGTCGGTGTACCTGGGAGTGTTGATGTGTACCTGGGAGTGTCAGAGGTGTACCTGGGAGTGTCAGAGGTGTACCTGGGAGCGTCAGGGGAGTACCTGGGAGCGAGGAGTACCTCGGAGTGTCAGAGGTGTACCTGGTAGTGTCATTGGCGTACCTGGGAGTGTCAGAGGTGTACCTGGGAGTGTCAGAGGTGTTCCTGGGAGTGTGAGAGGAGTATCTGGGAGTGCCAGAGGTGTACTTGGGAGTGTCAGTGGTGTACCTGGGAGTGTCAGCGGTGTAACTGGGAGTGTCAGAGATGTACCTGGGAGTATCGGAGGTGTACCTGGGTGTGAGAAGTGTACCTGGGAGTGTCAGAGGTGTACCTGCCAGTGTCAGAGCTGTACCTGGTAGTGTCAGAGGCGTACGTGTACTGGGAGTGTTGGATGTACCTGGGAGTGTCAGAGGTGTACCTGGGAGTGTCAGAGGTGTACCTGGGAGCGTCGAGAGCCTGGGAGCCTTAGAGGAGTACCTCGGAGTGTCAGGAGGTGTACCTAGTGCATTGGTGTACCTGGGAGTGTCAGAGGTGTACCTGGAAGTGTCAGAGGTGTACCTCGAAGTGTCAGAGTTGTACCTGCCACTGTCAGAAGTGTACCTGGGAGTGTCAGAGGTGTACCTGGGAGTGTCAGAGGTACCTGGGAGGTAGGGGTGTAACTGGGAGTGTCAGAGGTACCTGGGAGCGTCAGAGGAGTACCTGGAGCGAGAGGAGCACCCGGAGTGTCAGAGGTGTACCTGGTAGTGTCACAGTGGCCTGGGAGTGTCAGAGGTGTACCTGGGAGTGTCAGAGGTACCTGGGAGTGTCAGAGGAGTACCTGGGAGCAGAGGTGCCTGGGAGTGTCTGGTGTACCTGGGAGTGGTTCAGCGGTGTAACTGAGTGTCAGAGATGTACCTGGGGAGTATCGGGAGGTACCTGGTGTGTCAGAGGTGTCCCTGGAGTGTCAGAGGTGTACCTGCCAGTGTCAGAGCTGTACCTGGTAGTGTCAGAGGCGTACCGGGAATGTCAGAGGTGTACCTGGGAGTGTCAGGGGGTGCAATTGGGAGTGTCGGAGGTAACTGGGAGTGTCAGAGGTGCACTGAAGTGTCAGAGATGTACCTGGGAGTGTCTGGAGGTACCTGGGAGGCTGGGGTGGTACCGGGAGTGTCAGGGGTGTACCTGGGAGTGTCAGTGGTGTACCTGGGAGGTCGGAGGTGTACCTGGGAGTGTTGGATGTGTACCTGGGAGTGTTGGATGTGTACCTGGGAGTGTCAGAGGTGTACCTGGGAGTGTCAGAGGTGTACCTGGGAGCGTCAGAGGAGTACCTGGGAGCCTTAGAGAGTACCTCGGAGTGTCAGAGGTGTACCTGGTAGTGTCATTGGTGTACCTGGGAGTGTCAGAGGTGTACCTGGAAGTGTCAGAGGTGTACCCCGAAGTGTCAGAGTTGTACCTGCCACTGTCAGAAGTGTACCTGGGAGTGTCAGAGGTGTGACCGAGTGTCAGAGGTGTACCTGGGAGTGTCAGGTGTAACTGGGAGTGTCGGAGGTGTAACTGGGAGTGTCAAAGGTACCTGGGAGGTCAGAGGTGTAACCTGGGATTGTCAGGAGTGTACCTGGGAGTGTCAGGGGTGTACATGTGAGTATCGGCGGTATCTGGGAGTGTCAGGGGTGTACCTGGCAGTGTCAGAGATGTACCTGGCAGAGTCAGCTGTACCTGGGAGTGTCTGAGGTACCTGGGAGTGTCGGAGGTGTACTTGGGAGTGTCAGGGGATACCTGGGAGTGTCTGAGGTGTACCTGGGAGTGTCAGAGGTGTACCTGGGAGTGTCTGAGGTACCTGGGAGGTCAGAGGTGTACCTGGGAGTGTCTGAGGTACCTGAGAGTGTCAGGGGTGTACCTGGGAGTGTCAGAGGTGTACCTGGGAGTGTCAGAGGTGTACCTGGGAGTGTCGGAGGTGTAACTGGGAGTGTCGGAGGTGTAACTGGTGTCAATGGTGCACCTGGAATGTCAGAGGTGTACCTGGGAGTGTCAGGTGTACCTGTGAGTATCGGCGGTGTATCTGGGAGGTCAGAGGTACCTGGCAGTGCAGTAGTGCACTGGTGAGCAGAGGTGTACCTGGGAGTGTCAGAGGTGTACCTGGGAGTCAGAGGTGTACCTGGGAGTGCCAGAGGTGTACCTGGAGTGTCAATGGTGTACCTGGGAGTGTCTGAGGTGTACCTGGGGAGTGTCTGAGGTGTACCTGGGAGTGTCTGAGGTGTACCTGGGAGGTCAGAGTTGTACCTGGGATTGTCAGAGGTATACCTGGGAGTGTCTGAGCTGTACCTGTCAGTGTCTTAGGTGTACCTGGCAGTGTCAAGTGGTGTACCTGGGAGTGTCACGGTGTACCGGGAGCGTCAGAGGAGTACCTGGGAGGTGTCAGAGGTGTACCTGGCAGTGTCAGAGGATACCTGGGAGCGGCAGAGGAGTACCTGAGCTCAGAGGAGTACCCGGAGTGCCGAGGTGTACATGGTGTCATTGGTGTACCTGGGAGTGTACCTGAAGTGTAGGGAGTACTTAGTGTCAGAGGTACCTGGGAGTGTCTGAGGTACCTGCGAGTGTCAGAGGTGTACCTGGGAGTGTCAGGGTGCACCTGGGAGTGTCAGTGGTGTACCTGGGAGTGTCTAAGGTGTACCTGGAAGTGTCAGAAATGTACCTGGGAGTCTGAGGTGTACCTGAGTGTCAGAGGTGTACCTGGGAGTGTCAGGGGTGTACCTGGAGTGTCAGCGGTGTACCTGGGAGTGTCAGAGATGTACCTGGGAGTATCGGAGGTGTACCTGGGTGTGTCAGAGGTGTACCTGGGAGGCCGAGGTGTGCCTCAGTGTCAGAGGTGTACCTGGGAGTGTCAGGACCGGAGGCGAGATACCTGGGAGTGTCTAAGGTGTACGTGGGAGTGTGTGGAGGTGTACCTGGGAGTGTCTGAGGTGTTCCTGGGGTGTCTGACGTACCTGGGAGTGTAAGTGTTGTACCTGGGAGTGTCAGATGTATACCCTGGGAGTGCCAGAGGTGTACCTGGGAGTCTCAGTGGTGTACCTGGGAGGAAGGAGGTGCACTGGAGTGTCAGGCAGGCACCAGAGTGAGAGGTGTACCTGGGAGTGTCAGAGATGTACCTGGAGTGTCAGAGGTGTACCTGGTAGTGTCAGAGGAGTACCTGGGAGCATCAGAGGAGTACCTGGGAGTGTCAGAGGTGTACCTGGGAGTGTCAGAGTGTACTTGGAGTTTCAGGTACCTGGAGTGTCATTGGTGTACCGGGAGAGTCAGAGGTGTACCTGGAAGTGTCGGAGGTGTACCTGAGAGTGTCAGAAATGTTCCTGGGAGTGTCTGAAGTGTACCTGGAGTGTCAGAGGTGTACCTGGGAGCAGAGATGCACCTGGGAGGTTAGGGGTGTACCAGGAAGGTGCAGCGGTGTACCTGGGAGTGTCAGAGGTGTACCTGGGAGTGTCAGAGGAGTACCTGGGAGTGCCAGAGGTGTACTTGGGAGTGTCAGTGGTGTGCCCTGGGAGTGTCAGGTGTGTACCAGGGGAGTCAGGGGTGTACCTGGAGTGTCAGAGGTGTACCAGGGAGTATCGGGGGTGTACCTGGGAGTATGGGAGGTGTACCTGGAGTGTTGGTGGTACCTGGGGAGTGCCAGAGGTGTACTTGGGAGTGTCAGTGGTGTGTACCTGGAAGTGTCAGGTGTACCAGGGAGTGTCAGAGTGTACCTGGGGTGTCAGAGGTGTACCAGGAGTGCCAGAGGTGTACCTGGAGTGTCAGAGGTGCAACTGAGTGTCTGAGGTGTACCTGGGAGGCAGAGGTGTATTGGGAGTGTCTGAGGCACCTGGGAGTGTCGAGTTGTACCTGGGAGTGTCGGAGGTGTACCTGAGGTCAGAGGTGTACCTACGAGTGTCAGTGGTGTACCTGGGAGTGTCAGGTGTACCAGGAGTGTCAAGTTGTACCTGGGGTGTCAGAGGTACCTGGGAGTGCCAGAGGTGTACCTGGGAGTGTCAGGTACCTGGGAGTGTCAGGTGCACCAGGGAGGTTAGAGGTGTACCTGGGAGTGTCAGAGGTGCACCTGGGAGTGTCTGAGGGGTACTTGGTGTCTGAGGTGTACCTGGGAGTGTCTGATGTGTACCTGGGAGTGTCAGAGTTGTACCTGGGAGGCTGAGGTGTACCTGTTCAGTGTCCGAGGCCTGGCCGTCAGCGGTGTACCTGGGAGCGTCAAAGGTACCTGGGAGTGTCAGTGGTGTACCTGGGAGGCTGGCTGGTACCTGGGAGAGTCAGAGGTACCTGGAAGTGTCGGAGGTGTACCTGAGAGGTCAGAAATGTTCCTGGGAGTGTCTGAGGTGTACCTGGGAGTGTCAGAGGTGTACCTGGGAGTGTCAGAGATGCACCTGGGAGTGCAGGGGTGCACCAGGAAGTGTCAGTGGTGTACCTGGGAGTGTCAGAGGCATACCTGGGAGGTCAGAGGAGTACCTGGGAGGCCAGAGGTGTACTTTGAGTGTCAGTGGTGTATCTGGGAGTGTCAGGTGTGTACCAGGAGTGTCAGGGGTGTACCTGGGAGGGAGGTGTACCTGGGAGTATCGGAGGTGTACCTGGGAGTGCCAGAGGTGTACCCAGGAGGTCAGTGGTGTACCTGGGAGTGTCAGGTGTGCACTGGGAGTGTCTGAGGTACCTCGAAGTGTCAGAGGTGCACCTGGAGTGCCAGAGGGTACCTGGAGTGCCAGAGGTGTACTTGGGAGTGTCAGTGGGGTACCTGGGAGTGTGGTGTGTACCAGGGAGTGCAGAGCCACCTGGGGGTCAGAGGTGTACCAGGGGAGTGCCAGAGGTGTACCTGGAGTGTCAGAGGCAACTGGGAGTGTCTGAGGTGTACCTGGGAGTGTCAGAGGGTGTACTTAAGTGGTCTGAGGTGTACCTGGGAGTGTCAGAGTTGTACCTGGGAGGTCGGAGGTGTACCTGGGAGTGCCAGAGGTGTACCTAGGAGTGTCAGTGGTGTACCTGGGAGTGTCAGGTGTGTACCAGGAGTGTCAGAGCCACCTGGGCTCAGAGGTGTGCTGAGTGCCAGAGGTGTACCTGGGAGTGGTAGAGGTGTACCGGGAGTGTCAAGGTGCACCGGAGTGTCTGGAGGGCACCTGGGAGTGTCTGAGGTGTACCTGTGAGGCAGGGGAGAACCAGGAGGAAAGAGGTGTACCTGGGAGGTCAGAGGTACCAGGGAGTGTCTGAGGTGTACCTGGGAGAGTCAGAAGTGTACCTCGAGTGTCAGAGAATACCTAGGGTGTGAGAGGTGCCTGGGAGTGTCAGAGTGTACCTAGGAGACGGAGGTTACCTGGGAGTGTCGGAGTTGTACCTGGGAGGGAGGCGGACCTGGGAGTGTCAGAGGTGTACCTGGTAGGATCAGAGGTACCTGAGTGTCAGAGGTGTACCTGGGAATGTCAGAGGAATACCAGGAGTGTCAGTGAAGTACCTGTGAGTCTCAAAGAGGTACCTGGGAGTATCGGAGGTGTACCTGGGAATATCAGAGGTACCTGGGAGTGTCAGAGGTGTACTTGGGAGTGTCAGAGCTGTACCTGGAGTGTCAGTGGCGCACCTGGGAGTATCTGAGGTGTACCTGGAAGTGTCAGAAATTTAGTAGTGTTCGAGTGTACCTGGGAGTGTCAGAGGTACCTGCCACTGTCAGAAGTGTACCTGGGAGTGTCAGAGGTGTACCTGGGAGTGTCAGAGGTGTACCTGGGAGTGTAGGGGGTAACTGGGAATGTCGGAGGTGTAACTGGGAGTGTCAAAGGTGTACCTGGGAGTGTCAGAGGTAACCTGGGAGTGTCAGGGGGTGTACCTGGGATTGTCAGGAGTGTACCTGGGAGTGTCAGGGGTGTACCTGTGAGTATCGGCGGTGTATCTGGGAGTGTCAGGGGTGTACCTGGCAGTGTCAGAGATGTACCCTGGCAGAGTCAGAGCTGTACCTGGGAGTGTCTGAGGTGTACCTGGGAGCAGGAGTGTACCTGGGAGTGTCAGGGTGTAACCTGGGGAGTGTCAGAGGCTACCTGGGAGTGTCAGAGGTGTACCCTGGGAGTGTCTGAGGTGTACCTGGGGAAGTCAGAGGTGTACCTGGGAGTGTCAGAGAGCACCGGAGTGCCAGAGGTGTACTGGGAGTGTCAGTGATGTACCCTGGGAGTGTCAGCGGTGTAACTGGGAGTGTCAGAGATGTACCTGGGAGCACGGGAGATGTACCTGGATGTGTGAGGTGTACCTGGGAGTGCAGAGGTGTACCTGCCAGTGTCAGAGCTGTACCTGGTAGTGTCAGAGGCGTACCTGGGAATGTCAGATGTGTACCTGGGAGTGTCACGGTGTAACTGGGAGGCCGGAGGTGTAACTGGGAGTGTTAGAGGTGTACCTCAAGTGTCAGAGGTGTACTGGGGAGTGTCTGAGGTTCCTGGGAGTGTCAGTGGTGGTACCGGGAGTGTCAGGGGTGTACCTGGGAGTGTCGGGTGGTGTACCTGGGAGTGTCTGGAGGTGTACCTGGAAGTGTCAAAATGTACCTGGGAGTGTCTGAGGTGTACCTAGGAGTGTCAGAGGTGTACCTGGGAGGTCTGAGGTACCTAGGAGTGTCAGGGGTGTACCTGGGAGTGTCAGAGGTGTACCTGGGAGTGTCTGAGGTAACTGAGTGTCAGAGGAGCACCTGGGAGCATCAGAGAACTGGGAGTGTCAGAGGTGTACCAGAGGGTTAAGAGAGTCAGGGGTGTACCAGGGAGTGTCAGTGGTGTACCTGGGAGTGTCTGAGTTGAACCTGGGAGTGTCAGAGGTGTACCTGGGAGTGTCAAGGGTACCAGGGAGTGTCAGTGAGTACCTGGGATTGTCGGAGTGTACCTGAGAGTGTTGGATGTGTACCTGGGAGTGTCAGAGGTGACCTGGGAGTGCCTGAGAGGTGTACCTGGGAGCGTCAGAGGAGTACCTGGGAGCTTTAGAGGAGCACCTCGGAGTGTCAGAGGTGTACCTGGTAGTGTCAAAGGTGTACCTGGGAGTGTCAGAGGTGTAACCTGGGAGTGTCAGGGGTGTACCTGGGATTGTCAGGAGTGTACCTGGGAGTGTCAGGGGTGTACCTGGGAGTATTGGCGGTGTATCTGGGAGTGTCAGAGGTGTACTTGGCAGTGTCAGGGATGTACCTGGCAGAGTCAGAGCTGTACCTGGGAGTGTCTGAGGTGTACCTGGGAGTGTCGGAGGTGTACCTGGAGCAAGTCAGGGGGTATACCTGGTAGTGTCAGGAGGTGCACCCGGGAGGCCAGAGGTGTGTACCTGGGAGTGTCTAAGGTGTACCTGGAAGTGTCAAATATGTACCTAGGAGTGTCTGAGGTGTAACTGGGAGTGTCAAAGGTGTACCTGGGAGTGTCAGAGGTGTAACCTGGGAGTGTCAGGGGTGTACCTTGGATTGTCAGGAGTGTACCTGGGAGTGTCAGGGGTGTACCTGTGAGTATCGGCGGTGTATCTGGGAGTGTCAAAGGTGTACCTGGCAGTGTCAGAGATGTACCTGGCAGAGTCAGAGCTGTACCTGGGAGTGTCTGAGGTGTACCTGGGAGTGTCGGAGGTACCTGGGAGTGTCAGGGGTATACCTGGGAGGCCAGAGGTGCACCACGGGAGTGTCAGATTGTGTACCTGGGAGTGTCTGAGGTACCTGGAGCAAGTCCTGAGGTGTACCTGGGAGTGTCTGAGGTGTGTACCTGAGAGTGTCAGGGGTGTACCTGGGAGTCTCAGAGGTGTACCTGGGAGTCTCAGAGGTGTACCTGGGAGTGTCGGAGGTGTAACTGGGAGTGTCGGAGGTGTAACTGGGAGTGTCAATGGTGCACCTGGGAATGTCAGAGGTGTACCTGGGAGTGTCAGGGGTGTACCTGTGAGTATCGGCCGTGTATCTGGGAGTGTCAGAGATGTACCTGGCAGTGTCAGAGATGTAACTGGCAGTGCCAGAGGTGTACCTCGGAGTGCCAGAGGTGTACCTGGGAGTGTCACAGGTGTACCTGGGAGTGCCAGAGGTGTACCTGGGAGTGTCATTGGTGTACCTGGGAGTGTCAGGTGTGTACCAGGAGGTCAGAGGTGTACCTGGGAGTGTCTGAGGTGTACCTGGGAGTGTCAGGGGTGTACCTGGGAGTATCAGAGGTGTACCTGGGAGTGTCAGAGGTGTACCTGGGAGTGTCGGAGGTGTAACTGGGAGTGTCGGAGGTGTAACTCGGAGTGTCAATGGTGCACCTGGGAATGTCAGAGGTGTACCTGGGAGTGTCAGGGGTGTACCTGTGAGTATCGGCGGTGTATCTGGGAGTGTCAGAGGTGGACCTGGCAGTGTCAGAGATGTACCTGGCAGTGCCAGACGTGTACCTGGGAGTGTCAGAGGTGTACCTGGGAGTGTCAGAGGTGTACCTGGGAGTGCCAGAGGTGTACCTGGGAGTGTCAGTGGTGTACCTGGGAGTGTCAGAGGTGTACCTGGGAGTGTCTGAGGTGTACCTGGAAATGTCTGAGGTGTACCTGGGAGTGTATGAGGTGTACCTGGGAGTGTCAAAGGTGTACCTGGAAGTGTCTGAGGTGTACCTGGGAGTTTCAGTGGTGTACCTGGGAGTGTCAAAGGTGTACTTGAGGGTGTCATTGGTGTACCTGGGAGTGGCAGTGGTGTACTTGGGAGTGTCTGAGGTGTTCCTGGGAGTGACAGAGGAGTACCAGGGAGTGTCAGAGGTGTACCTGGGAGTGTCAGAGTGTGTACCTGGGAGTGTCAGAGGTGTACCTGGGAGAGTCAGAGGTGTACCTGGGAGTGTCAGGGGTGTACCTGGGAGTGTCGGAGGTGTATCTGGGAGTGTGAGAAGTGTACCTGGGAGTGTCAGAAGTGCACATGAGAGTGTCGGAAGTGTACCTAGGAGTGTCTGTGGTGCACCTGGGAGTGTCAGGGGTATACCAGGGAGTGTCAGAGGTGTACCTGGGAGCATCTGGGGTGTACCTGGGAGTGTCTGAGGTGTACCTGGGCGTGTCCGAGGAGTACCTGGGAATGTCAGAGGTGTATCTGGGAGTGTCTGGGGTGTACCTTTGAGTGTCAGAGGTGTACCTGGGAGTGTCAGAGGTGTACCTGGGAGTGTCTAAGGTGTACCAGGGAGTGTCAGAGGTGTGCCTGGGAGTGTCACAGGTGTACCTGGGAGTGTCAGGGGTGTACCTGGGAGTGTCAGAGGTGTACCTGGGAGTGTCAGAGGTGTACCTGACAGTGTCAGGGGTGTATCTGGGAGTGTCGGTGGTGCACCTGGGAGTGTCAGAGGTGTTCCTGGGAGTGTCAGAGGTGTACCTGGGAGTGTCGGAGGTGTACCTGGGAGGTCGGAGGTACCTGGGAGAGTCAGAGTGTACCTTGGAGTGTCAGGGGTGTACCTGGGAGCAAGCTTGGAGGTGTACTGGGAGCAAGCGGAGGTACCTGGGAGTGTCAGAGATGTACCAGGGAGTGTCAGTGGAGTACCTGGGAGTGTCATTGGTGTACCTGGGAGCGTCAGTGGTGTACCTGGGAGTGTCAGAGGTGTACCTGGGAGTGTCAGAGGTGTACCTGGGAGTATCTGAGGTGTACCAGGGAGTGTCAGAGTTGTACCTGGAAGTGTCAGAGGTGTACCTGAGAGTGCCAGAGGTGTACCTGGGAGTGTCAGTGGTGTACCTGGGAGTGTCAGAGGTGTACCAGGGAGTGTCAGTGGAGTCACTGGGAGTGTCATTGGTGTACCTGGGAGCGTCAGTGGTGTACCTGGGAGTGTCAGAGGTGTACCTGGGAGTGTCAAGGGTGTACCTGGGAGTGTCAGAGGTGTGCCTGGGAATGTCAGGGGTGTACCTGGGAGTGTCAGCGGTATACCTAAGAGTGTCAGAGGTGTAGCTGGGAGTGTCTGAGGTGTACCTGGGAGTTTCAGAGTTGTACCTGGGAGTGTCAGAGGTGTACCTCGGAGTGCCAGAGGTGTACCTGGGGGTGTCAGTGGTGTACCTAGAAGTGTCAGAGGTGTACCTGGGAGTGCCTGAGGTGTTCCTGGGAGTGTAGAGGTGTACCTGGGAGTGTCAAAGGTGTACCTGGAAGTGTCTGAGGTGTAACTGGGAGTGTCGGAGGTGTACCTTGGAGTGTCGGAGGTGTACCTGGGAGTGTCAGAGGTGTACCTGGGAGTGTCGGAGGTGTACCAGGGAGTGTCAGAGGAGTACCTGGGAGTGTCAGAGGCGTACCTGGGGGTGTCAGGGGTGTACCAAGGAGTGTCAGTGGAGTACCTGGGAGTGTCAGAGGTGTACCTGGGAGTGTCAGGGGTGTACCAGGGAGTGTCAGGTGTACCTGTGAGTATCGGCGGTGTATCTGGGAGTGTCAGAGGTGTACCTGGCAGTGCAGAGGTGTACCTGGGAGTGTCAGAGATGTACCTGGGAGTGTCAGATGTGTACCTGGGAGCAGAGGCACCTAGAGTGCCAATGGTACCTGGGAGTGTCTGAGGTGCACTTAGTGTTCTGAGGAACCTGGGAGTGCCTGAGGGTACCTGGAGTGTCAGAGAGTTGTACCTGGGATTGTCAGAGGTGTACCTGGGAGTGTCTGAGCTGTACCTGTCAGTGTCTGAGGTGTACCTGGCAGTGTCAGCGGTGTACCTGGGAGGTTGTGTACCTGGGAGCGTCAGAGGAGTACCTGGGAGTGTCAGAGGTGTACCTGGGAGTGTCAGAGGTATACCTGGGAGCGGCAGAGGAGTACCTGGGAGCTTCAGAGGAGTACCTCGGAGTGTCAGAGGTGTACATGGTAGTGTCATTGGTGTACCTGGGAGTGTACCTGGAAGTGTCAGAGGTGTACCTCGAAGTGTCAGAGGTGTACCTGGGAGTGTCTGAGGTGTACCTGCAGTGTCAGAGGTGTACCTGGGAGTGTCAGGGGTGTACCTGGGGTGTCAGCGGTGTGCCTGGGAGTGTCAGAGATGTACCTGGGGTATCGGAGGTGTACCTGGGTGTGTCAGAGGTGTGCTAGTGTCAGAGGTGTACCTGCCAGTGAGGTGTACCTGGGAGTGTCAGGGGTGTACCTGGGAGTGTCAGATGTGTACCTGGAAGTGTCAGGGGTGTACCTGGGAGTGTCAGAGGTATACCTGGGAGTATCAGAGGTGTACCTGGGGAGTGTAGGGGTGTACCTGGGGAGTGTGTGGTGTGCCTGGGAGTGTCTGAGGTGTTCCTGGGAGTGTCTGACGGGTGCCTGGGGTGTAGGTGTTGCCTGGGAGTGTCAGAGGTATGCCTGGGAGTGCCAGAGGTGTACCTGGGGTTTCAGTGGTGTACCTGGGGTGTCAGAGGTGTACCTGAGAATGTCTCAGGTGTGCCTGGGAGGTATGGTGTGCCTGGGGTGTGAGGTTGACCTGGGAGTGTCGAGATGTCACCAGGGTGTCAGAGGTGCAACTTGAAGGTACCTGGGGCATCAGAGGAGTACCTGGGAGTGTCAGAGGTGTACCTGGGGTCTTCAGAGGTGTGCCTGGGAGTGTCAGTGGTGCCTGGGGTGTCATTGGTGTACCTGGGAGTCAGGGTGTATGCCTGGAAGTGTCGGAGGTGTACCTGAGAGTGTCAGAAATGTTCCTGGGAGTGTCTGGGGTGTGCCTGGGGTGTCAGAGGTGTACCTGGGAGTGTCAGAGATGCCTGGGGTGTCAGGGGTGTGCCAGGAAGTGTCAGCGGTGTACCTGGGGTGTCAGAGGTGTGCCTGGGGTGTCAGGAGTACCTGGGGTGCCAGAGGTGTACTTGGAGTGTCAGTGTTGTACCTGGGAGTGTCAGGTGTGTGCCAGGGGAGTGTCAGGGTGTACCTGGGAGTGTCAGATGTGTGCCAGGGAGTATCTGAGGTGTACCTGGGAGTATCGGAGGTGTACCTGGGAGTGTCAGAGGTGTACCTGGGAGTGCCAGGTGTGCCCAGGAGTGTCAGTGGTGTACCTGGGGTGTCAGGTGTGTCCAGGGGAGTGTCAGAGTTGTACCTGGGAGTGTCAGAGGTGTACCTGGGAGTGTCGGAGGTGTAACTGGGAGTGTGTAGGTGTCTAGGGTGTCAATGGTGCACCTGGGAATGTCAGAGGTGTACCTGGGAGTGTCAGGGTGTACCTGTTAGTATCGGCGGTGTATCTGGGGTGTCAGAGGTGTACCTGGCAGTGTCAGAGATGTGCCTGGCAGTGCCAGAGGTGTGCCTGGGAGTGTCAGAGGTGTACCTGGGAGTGTCAGAGGTGTACCTAGGAGTGCTAGAGGTGTGCCTAGGTGTCAATGGTGTACCGAGTGTCTGAGGTGTACCTCGGGTGTCTGAGGTGCCTGGGAGTGTCTGAGGTGTACCTGGGAGTGTCAGAGTTGTGCCTGGGATTGTCAGAGGTGTACCTGGGAGTGTCGAGAGCTGAACCTGTCAGTGTCTGGGGTGTGCCTGGCAGTGTCAGTGTACTGAGTGTCAGCGGTGTACCTGGGAGCGTCAGAGGAGTACCTGGGGTGTCAGAGGTGTGCGAGTGTCAGGGGTATGCCTGGGGCGGCAGAGAGTACCTGGGAGCTCAGAGGGTACCTCGAGGTGTCAGAGGTGTACATGGTAGTGTCATTGGTGTACCTGGGGTGTGCCTGGAAGTGTCAGAGGTGTACCTGGGGTGTCAGAGGTGTACCTGGGGTGTCAGAGGAGTACCTGGGAGTGCCAGAGGTGTACTGGAGTGTCAGTGATGTGCCTGGGGTGTCAGGTGTAACTGGGAGTGTCAGAGATGTACCTGGGGTATCGGAGGTGTACCTGGGTGTGTCAGGTGTGCCTGGGAGTGTCAGAGGTGTACCTGCCAGTGTCAGAGCTGTACCTGGTAGTGTCAGAGGCG
>NW_024736087.1:0-7500 GCF_018991925.1 Homarus americanus
GCCTTTAACCTGACACGGGTACACTTCCTATTGCAGTAATTTACCTTTTGGGTCCAACCTGTGGGAGGCTTACTAGGACTCAATAGGACTCGCCAGGACTCACTAGGACTCACCAGGACTCACTAGGACTCATCAGGACCCACTAGGACTCACTAGGACTCACTAGGACTCATCAGGACTCACTAGGACTCACAAGGACTCATCAGGACTCACCAGAACTCATCAGGACTCACTAGGACTCACTAGGACTCATCAGGACTCATCAGGACTCACTAGGACTCACTAGGACCCACTAGAACTCATCAGGACTCACCAGGACCCACTAGGACTCACTAGAACTCATCAGGACTCACTAGGACTCACTAGGACTCATCAGGACTCACCATTAGGTCGTATATCATCGTTCATCAGGAGCAGAATGTACTCAACCACCCAGATAGATTTAGATAACACATGAACAAGCACAGGAGCCGACAACAACCCCCCCCCCTTCCCTCCCCCCTCCCTCGGTCGTGGGAAAGGGGAAGGTGTTGGAAGGGGAGAGGTGAGAGGAGGGGAAATGTAGACACCGGTAAGAGGGGACACGAGGAGGAGGAGGAGGGTGGGAGGATGAGTTGGAGAGGTATGGGGTGGAGGAGGAGAGGTTGTGAGTGGGTGGGAGAGGGATGAAGGGGAGGGGGTCCCTTGCTACTGTTGCCACACGCTAGGTTTCTGGTTTAACCTGAGGAGAAAGAGTAAGAGGAGGAGGAAGAGTAAAGAGGAGTAGGGAGAGGAGTAACGTATATCTTTACGTTTCTCTCACTTCCTTTAGTCCTTCCGTGGGAATATTACCTCCCTTCCCCCCCCTCCCCTCTCCCTACCCCTCTCCTCCCTTCCCCTAACCACTACCAGACCCTTAGCACTCGACCAAGAACCATTAGAAAAGAGACAACAGTGTGGTAATGGTGTGGCTATACGATCACACACACACACACACACACACACACACACACAACACAACCATCCCATCTCATTCCTTCCTTCCTTCCTTCCTTCCTTCCTTCCTTCCTTCCTTCAAGACGCACACACACGCCTCAATAAAACACAGTCAACACGGAAGGTAAACACAATATCTACAAGAGTTACCCCTTTACTCTACTTCTCGCCCCGATGTAATGAAATCCCTTTACCTTGTCTCTCACCCCCCCTCTACCACCGCCTCTCCACCTCTCAGTATTTCCTCTCTCCTCTCTATGGTAAGTTATATGACCCTTAACTACCACATTCGTTCTAGCAATGTAAAACCGATATCTTGAATAAGGTTTTTCCCCCGAGTTGATGATCGTTTTCTGTGATGGCGTGAGACGAGGCGGGGCTACCCATATGTCTCTCTCTATCTCTCCTATATCTCTCTAACCCGGAAATAAGTGATAATAACGTCAATAAAGACTAATAAATGAGGAACAACGATAATATCCATTCATTATTTACGTAAAAAATAATAATGATGTGAATAGTATTAGTGTTGTTTTGGCCCGGGTCGTAAGTGGGTATTGATCGAGGGGGGGGAGGGGGGACTGCTTTATTCATTAATGACTATTGATTTGTGGGAAATCCTAGCCATAGGTTGTCCCTAGCTGTTGAGGCGAAGAAGGTGCTATACCACAGGTAGCTGGGAGTCTGGTGGTGTTAGAGGCGAGTGTTAGTGTAGGAAGAGGTGGGAGTTTCGTCTCTCTGGTGATGGTAGCAACACTCATCACCAGACGACAGGCGAGTGTCAGATGGTAGGCTGGCTCTCTCTCTCTCTCTCTCTCTCTCTCTCTCTCTCTCTCTCTCTCTCTCTCTCTCTCTCTCTCTCTCTCTCTCTCTCTCTCTCTCTCTCTCTCTCTCTCTCTCTCTCTCTCTCTCTCTCTCTCTCTTCTCCCCCCAGGCCTGATGAGGGAGCCAGGAGAGTATCAGACTAGGATGAGCAGGGAGAGTATCGGGCCCCTAGGATGAACAGGGAGAGTATCGGGCCCCTAGGATGAGCTCGACACCACCTCCTCCTCCTCCAGCAGGATATTGCAGGAGGTAACGTGACACCTTCTGCGTGATGGTCCTCCCTAGTGCCAGAGTGCCACCATCAGCTGAGGGCCACTGGTGATAACAGACACACATGAGGGTAAATACAGACATACACACAGACACACATGAGGGTAAATACAGACATAGATACAGACATACACACAGACTGATACACACACACGTGGACAAATATAGATGTAAACAAATAAATACAGACACACATAAACACTTACACAAACAAGTACAGACGCACACACAGACATACACAGACGTACACAGATACAGACAGACATGAAGACAGACTCGGGTCAAGAGATAATAAAAACCTCGCTTCTGAAACTTTTCTTAAGTGTTTAACGAGACAAAAAACCTCGCTAAACTTGAGACGAAAATCCATTTATATCTTAATAAATTATCTCACGGCTTTGATTATTACATCAGTAGGGTATTGTCTCTCTCTCTCTCTCTCTCTCTCTCTCTCTCTCTCTCTCTCTCTCTCTCTCTCTCTCTCTCTCTCTCTATCTCTTTCCTTCCCTTCTCCTTCTCTTCCCCCTTCCCCCCCCACCACGTTCACTATCAAAACTCCTTAGCAGTTCTAAAAAATATTGCCGCGTAATTCTTCCCCGGGCGATTAAAAACTCCCTTCGCCTGGCGTTCAAGAAAGGAAATTTAATGTGACTTGGTGAACAACTGATCACCAGAGATTTATGTCTTGGTGAGAGAGAGAGAGAGAGAGAGACCCTAAGACCTGATGATAGATAGATAGAGACGTGCCCACCACCACACCACACTCACCACACACTCACCACCACCTCTGCTTACCTCACAACACTCACCACACCACACCACCTCACCATACTAGGTTAGGTAAGGTCAGGTAAAGGTCAGAGTATGGGGAACACAATGGACAGATGGGTCGGTCATCAGGTGTTTATTAGTGAGGTTTTGTTGCACAACAATGTGTGTGTGTCATATGTGTGTGTGTGTGTGTGTGTGTGTGTGTGTGTGTGTGTGTTTTACAGTGCTGAAATATAGGAAGAGGAGGAGGAGGGGAAGCAAGAGTAGAAGGAGAATGAGGAAGGAAAAGAGGAAATCGAGGAAGAGGAAGAGGAGGAAGGAGGAGGAAGGAGAAGGAGGAAGGAGGAGGGGGGGAGCCGCTAGTATGGATCAACTCAGGATTGAAACACTTTTAGCAGGATCTTATAGCATACACCTATACTGGCCCCTGTGTTGTGACCAGGTGGTGTAGGTGGTGTAGGTGGTGTAGGTAGTGCAGGTGTGGAAGTGTGAATGTGGGTGGTGTGGGTAGTGGTGTGGAGTGGTGGTGTAGGTGGTGTAGGTGGTGTAGGTGGTGTAGTGGTGTAGTGGTGTAGGTGGTGGTGCAGGTGGTGTAGGTGGTGGTGCAGGTGGTGTAGTGGTGTAGTGGTGTAGGTACGACGTTCAATTTAGATTACGTTGAGGTCGTTCTCTAACCTAACCTAACCTATCCAACCACTCCTCTCACCTGACGTTCCTACCACCTGTTCTCTCACCTACCTTCTCCCTCTCTCTTTCTCTCCCTCCTCCCTCTCCCCCCTACCTATCCTCTCCCCTTTCTCCCTCTCTTTACATTCCTCTCCCTCCCTTTCTCTCTATTTATCTCACTCTCCCACTCTCTCTTCCTCCCTCCCTCTCTCCCTCTCTCCCTCTTTCTCTTTTCCACCCTCTCATCCTATCACGTTCTGACCCTCTCCCTCTCTTTCATCTCTCCCTCTCCCTCCCTCTCACTCCCTCTCACCCATGTTAAATAATGATGCATGGTGTCGCTGTGTTGCCTGCTGGGGAGCTTTTACTCTTACACTCACTCACTCACTCACACTCACTCACACACTCACTCCACACACTCCTCACTCACACTCCTCTCACTCCTCCACACGCACTTCTAAATTCTGATCTCAATTACCACTGTCACCACTACCACTACTACCACTACTACCACTACTATCACCACTACCACCATTACTACTACTAATTCCTGTCACCATCTTTTCTAACACCACAACACTACCACACTATACTACCACAACAACAATAACAACCGTCCCATGATGTCACAGTTGAGAGTATAAACACTGCTCTCTCTCTCTCTCTCTCTCTCTCTCTCTCTCTCTCTCTCTCTCTCTCTCTCCACGTGTACTGCTCCTTCTCTTATTCATCTTCATCACCACCTCAGCAGACGCACTTAATCATGATAAATTATTTCCCCTCACTTCTCCCTCACCCATCACCTCACCCCTTCCCTCACCCCTCACCCCCCCACTCCCTCACCCTCACTCCTCACCCCTCACCCTCACCCCTTCACTCACTTCTGGCAGGTCCTCCCCTCACCACTTTCCCTCACTACTTCCCCTCACCCTTCCCTTCCTTTCCATCTAATATTCCTCCTCCCCTCATTCGTGGTAGACTCTCCCCTCATCCTCTCCCCTCATCCTCTCATGTCACCATATCCTCCTTCCTTCCTTCCCCTCTCCTCCCCTCCCCTCACCTCTTCCCTTCTTCTCCTTCTCCTTCCTTCCTTCCTTCCTTCTCCCCTCACATCATCCCACACCCTCGTTTCTCCTCTCAGTTGACTTGTCTCCTTACCTATGCTTCTCCCTTTCCTCTCCTAACCTCCCTATCTCCCCTCCCTTCCTCCTCTCCCCTCTCCCCGGGTCACTCTCCCCTCATTAGTAGCCTGGAGGTAATTACAGGTTCATCTACATATCATTACACTTAAGTTACAGTATAATGACCACTTCCTGTTAACACTTTCTCTACTTTCTCCCCTACTTACTTTCTCTCTATGTAGTCTTATATCCCCTTGTTATTAGGGTTAGGATTCACTTTCCCCTTAAGTGGTAGATCCAAGGGGTGACTCTCTCTCTCTCTCTCTCTCTCTCTCTCTCTCTCTCTCTCTCTCTCTCTCTCTCTCTCTCTCTCTCCTGTTTATCTATTTATTTTTCTTCTGTCTCTCTTCCTATCTGTGTTTGTGTGTGTGTGTGTGTGTGTGTGTGTGTGTACATTTTGTGTGTGGTGTTTGCTTGAGTTCATGTGCGCGTTGCTAGCAGGTGTGTTTTGCATGCGCATGTGTGTGTGTATATAATGCGTGTGTGTACACAGGTGTGGAGAGTGCAGTATTACCATCTCCTCTCTCTCTTACACAACAGAAATTTTTACCCACACAACACCCACAACTTCTTACACCTACAACACAACCTGCAACCCTACAATAGGTCCCCCCCCACAACGAGTGATGGAGAGGCCCTCACTCCTGATCCAAACGTTCTTCAGTGGTGTTAGAGTCAATACACACTGGTGCTGGATCGCCTCTGGCTGTTCCCTCACGTATGGATTTTGTTTGGAGTCTCAGTTTTTATTGTTTTTTTTTCCACCTGTGAGTTTGTTTAATTCTCGTTTGGTGTTTATTGTCTCACTCTAAATTGGTTATGTTTGGTTGCCAGTGAGGTGTTGTGGTTGTGGTGGTTGTTTGGTTTGGTTAGTTAACATTTGACCTCTGGATTTGGGCTCCATTTGACCTTACCAACCTCCTTCTCCCCCTCCCCCTCCTCACCCTTTCCCCTCTACAGGACGTGGGCAGGTAGCAGGTGTTTGAGGGGACGTCCCAATGTTTACCCTCTGTGGTCTAGCTTCCCCTCCCTCCCTAACACCCTCCCCTCCCTTGCACCCTCCCTCCTTCCCCTCCCTCCCAGGCACCCTCCCCTCCCTAGCACCCTCCCTCCTTCTCTCCCCCCTTCCCTCCCTCTAACACTCTCCCTCCTTCCCCTCCTCCTAGCACCCTCCCTGCCTAGCACCCTCCTCCCTTCCCTCCCTCCCTAACCTCTCCTCCTTCCCTCCCTCCTAGCACCCTCCCTCCTAACCCTCCTCCTGCCTAGCACCTCCTCCTTCCCTCCCTCTCAACTCCCCACGTTCCCCTTCCATCCACACACCCCTCCCACATCTGTCTCCTAATATCTTAAACCTATCCTCATCCCTCATCCTACCCCCTCCCTCCCTCACCCTCGTGGGGGAAGGTATGGGTGGGGGGAGGCGAAGGAGGGGCGGTAGTTCCCACACTAACCGCAGGATGGTGAGGGATGAGGGTGAGGGGTGAGGGTGAGGGTAGCTGGGAAAAGGTTGTTCGAGAGGTAATGACAACAGTAAAGGGAGGTCAGGCAGGTGTAAGGGGATGAGGTGATGAGAGAGGTGTGAGGGAGGTTTGAGATATGAGGAGGACAGATGTGAGGGAGGCGTGAGAATGTGGAGGGAAGGGGGAGGGAGGCAGGGAGGGTGTCAGGGGAGGGAGGTGTCAGGAGGGAGAGTTGGGGGAGGGAGAGGGGAGAGGGAGGTGTCAGGAGGAAGGAGGGTGCCGGAGGATAGGGGAGGAGGGTGCAGGAGGAAGGGAGGGTGTCAGGAGGAGGGAGAGTGCCAAGCCAGGTCATGTTAGGTGTGGCACTACAAGACCTGGGAGGCCAGATAGGTGTGTGTGTGTATGGAACACCTGAGAGAGACATACGCTCACATGTATACAGACAGTCATGTGTGTACATACCCTCACACGTACAGTCAGTCCTACACCAACACCTACCAACCACTACATCATCTGGAACTAAGATTTTGAGAAAGTTTTAAACCCGCCTCACAAACCTGTCTTACCTGGTGTTGATTAAAACGTGTTTCTTTTGGTGTAATCTTCCTCCTCCTCCCCTCCTCCTCCCCCCTCCTCCTCCTCTCCCTCCTTTCTCCTCTTCCTCTTTTCTCCTCCTCTTCCTCTTTCTCCTTCTCCACCCTTCCTTCCTTCTATCATTCCTTTCTCCTCCTCCTCCTTGTCTTCTTCCTCCTCTTCCTCCTCCTTCTTCTGTACCTCCTCTTTCTCCAACTCCTCCTTCCTATTCTTCTTATCTGTAACCGTACCTGTGTGTCCACCGTACTCTGTGTGTACTGCACCCCTGTGTGTGTGTACCATGCCTGTGTGTACCTGCCCTGTGTGTGTGTGTACTGCACCCCTGTGTGTGTACTGCACCTGTGTGTGTACTGCACTGTGTGTCCACTGCACCCTGTGTGTGTGTTGCCCAGTGTGTCCACTGTCCCTGTGTGTGTGCTGTACCCTGTGTGTCCACCATGCCCTGTGTGTGTACTGTACCTGTGTCCACTGCCCTGTGTGTCCACTGCACCTGTGTGTCCACCGCAATCCTGTGTGTCCACGCATCTGTGTGTGTACTGTACCCTGTGTGTGTCCTGCACCCTGTGTGTGTGCCTGCCCTGTGTGTGCTGCACTCTGTGTGTGCCATGCCCTGTGTGTGTGCCATGCCCGTGTGTCCACTGCACCCTGTGTGTCCACCGTGCCCTGTGTGTGCCATCCAGTGTGTCCACGCACCCTGTGTGTGTACTGTACCCTGTGTGTCCACCGTACCCTGTGTGTGTACTGCACCCTGTGTGTCC
>NW_024736087.1:12500-27500 GCF_018991925.1 Homarus americanus
TATCAAGGATATTTTCTTTATTCTTTCTCATATTTACATAAGTGAAAGCATTACCTTGCCTTCATTCAGTTAAAAAAATCCCATTATATTTCATTCATTTCAGATTATTTCATTCTATTAACTAGATTTCACTCATTAAGTTACCTCAGATTTCCTATAACCTGATTTTTGGAAGGATTTTGGAATTATTAAACCATGCACCTTAAAACACCTTAATTAGCCCAGGTACAGTTTTCAGGCGGCAGGTGTAATCTACGCCTGGGTGAGCCTAACTAAACACGGTGTATAATCCCGTGCAATAATATGTCCTTGGCGGGCGTGGGAGGAGGGCGTGAGGGTGTGAAAGCGTGAGTAAGGTGTGAGAGGGGCGTGGGGAGGGCGTGGGACTGGAGGAGGCGTGGGGAGGGGGTTGGAAAGGCGTGAAGCGTACCATTACCGGAGGCAAGCGTCAGGAAAATGCAATTGTGTTTCCCTGAGGCTACACCAAGCAAGGTAAATATGAAGAGCAAACGGAAGAGAGAAGAGGAGGAGGAGGAAGAGGAAGAGTGGGGGCGGGGGGAAGAGAGAGGGGAGTGGGGGCGGGTGGGGAGAGGTGTTTACACAGGACCACCACCATTAACACCTCCCACAGCAGCAGGCAGGTGAACGACGCTTGTAAATTAGGTGAAAAATTAATCACCAGGTGAATGTAAACAAACTTTGTATCTCCACCGTCGCCATCTTTCCTACCCAGGTGAGGAGTCAATATGGCGGCGTAGGAGTGTAGAGACTGTAGGTGGAGGAGGAAGAGGAAGAGGAGAAGAGGAGGAGGATAAGGAGGTAGAGGAAGAGGAGAAGGAGATGGAGAAGGAGGAGGAGGAGGAACCTATAGATTTGGTGTTTCAAGATGGCGCTGGTAGTGTGTTGTGACTGTACCTATAGTTAAAAGTCAGGTAAGTGGATAAAATATTGAGGGTTATTTAAATTGGGTTGTTTGACTGTCTTGGTTGTTAGTTGGGTAGTTAGTTAGTTGATCAGTCAGTCAGTCAACCAGTCAGTCACTTTCTTCACACCGTCACCATCATTATCACTATCATTATGACCATCATCATCATCATCCATTAGTAGTTATTAATGACCTGTTGAACTATTAATTGGTGGTTAACTATCACAAACTCGTTATGTAAACTGTATCATTATAGTTAAACTTTTATATGAGTATTATATTATTACTAAATGGATATTAAGGTAATTTAACACTTAATTACTTTTTCTAATTAACTTAAAACGATAAATATATAATTAATTTGTGTTAATAACGAAGTAAAAACGAGTGTAAATAAATGACGAGTGGAAGTAACCAATCAGGGCCATACAGTGACCAGTCAGATGCTAGAAAAGGATAACATTAACCAATCAGGGCCATACAGTGACCAGTCAGATGCTAGAAAAGGATAACATTAACCAATCAGGGCCATACAGTGACCAGTCAGATGCTAGAAAAGGATAACATTAACCAATCAGGGCCATACAGTGACCAGTCAGACGCTAGAAAAGGATAACATTAACCAATCAGGGCCATACAGTGACCAGTCAGATGCTAGAAAAGGATAACATTAACCAATCAGGGCCATACAGTGACCAGTCAGATGCTAGAAAAGGATAACATTAACCAATCAGGGCCATACAGACCAGTCAGATGCTAGAAAAGGATAACATTAACCAATCAGATCACCAGTCAGATGCTAGAAAAGGATAACATTAACCAATCAGGGCCATACAGTGACCAGTCAGATGCTAGAAAAGGATAACATTAACCAATCAGGGCCATACAGTGACCAGTCAGACGCTAGAAAAGGATAACATTAACCAATCAGGGCCATACAGTGACCAGTCAGATGCTAGAAAAGGATAACATTAACCAATCAGGGCCATACAGTGACCAGTCAGATGCTAGAAAAGGATAACATTAACCAATCAGGATCTTGAAGGAGGTAACCTGACGACGTAACCTGCAAGACCAAGAGCATCTGTTCTCAGTGCCCGTCCTGCCGCTAAAGAGTCAAGAGTGTTGACATTTTCCGTGTGCTTATTTAGTGTTAATATCTAAGTAACAATTTAAACATTAATAAAACATATAGGATAATAATATTAGTGACTTTGTGAATTAACTGTGTGTGGAAAAGACGATTATAATAGTGAAATTGAAGGAAAATGTCACCCGGGATATTTAATGACGGCCATTGAACCCAAGCATCAACACAAGGTAAATTATAGGGTTTACCTTTTAATTAACTGTATTCATCACCCAATGTTATATAAAGTAAATATACCATATAGGGATGAATATAGTCTAGTAACTCATATATTTTGTACATATTACGACGAATTTTATGTAAATATAAAAATTGGACGCGTCACGTAACTATGGCAACGCGCTTTGAAGGGTTTTATATTTCGCGATGTTGATTACTCGTTAATACTCTTGTAAATATTGCTCGTTATTATGTCCCGGGGAATATTGTGTACAGAATGTTATTATTTAGTTGTTGTTGTGGTTGTTGTTGTTGTGGGGCTTGCACGATATTTCGAGGTGTAATGTGTAAAGTCGGTAATTTCGCAATAATGATCTCGTTAAATTGTTTACCCTGTGATGACTGCAACTATACACGCCTTACACGCCTCCCCACCACGCCACACGCCTCCCCACGCCTTTACGCCAGTACACGCCTCCCACGCCACACGCCTCCCCAGCCTCCCCTCCCATGCCCAGTACACGCCTCCCACGCCCAGTGTCCCCACGCCTAGTACACGCCTCCCACTACCTCCACTCTTTACCACAACAACACTTACCATGGCAACACACGCCCATGACTCTACCCCAACACGCCACCACACGCCCCACTACGCCTCCCCACGCCCGGTACACGCCTCAACACGTACGCCAGCGAGCGTGTCAGACACTTGTACCAACGAGAGTTATAATGGCGCGGCGGGGTGCTAGGTGCCGCAAGGTGAGGGCAGGGGAATAGGTGCCGCAGGGGAGGGCAGGGATTAGGTGCCGCAGGGGAAGCAGGGGATTAGGTGCCGCAGGGGAGGGCAGGGGATTAGGTGCCGCAGAGGGCAGGGGATTAGGTGCCGCAGGGGAGGCAGGGAATAGGTGCAGGGGGAGGCTTAGGGGCAGGGGATTAGGTGCCAGAGGAAGGCAGGTGAATAGGTGCCGCAGGGGAGGGCAGGGGATTAGGTGCCGCAGGGGAGGGCAGGGTTAGGTGGTGCCGCACCGCAGGGAGGGCAGGATTAGGTGCCGCAGGGGAGAGGCAGGTGAATAGGTGCAGGGGACGGGGATTAGGTGCCGGAGAGGTTAGGTGCCGCAGAGGGAAGGCGGTGAATAGGTGCCGCAGGGGAGGGGGGGATTAGGTGCCTGGGGAGGCAGGTGAATAGGTGCCGCAGGGGAGGCCAGTTAGGTGCAGAGGATTAGGTGTCGCGAGGGAGAGGCAGGTGAATAGGTGCCGCAGAGGGCAGGATTAGGTGCCGCAGGGGAGGGCAGGGGGATTGGTGGCGCAGAGGGAAGGCAGGTGAATAGGTGCCGCAGGGGAGGCAGGGGATTAGGTGCCGCAGGGAGGCAGGTGAATAGGTGCCGCAGGGGAGGGCAGGGTTAGGTGCCGCAGAGTTAGGTGCCGCAGGAGGCAGGTGAATGGGTGCCGGGGGAGAGCAGGTGAATAGGTGCCGCAGGGGAGGGCAGGTGAATAGGTGCCGCAGGGGAGGGCAGGGATTAGGTGCCGCAGGGGGAGGGTGGGGTTAGGTGCCGCAGGGGAAGGCAGGTGAATAGGTGCCGCAGGGGAGAGGGCAGGTGAATAGGTGCCGAGGGGTAAAGTGAATAGGTGCCGCACCCACCACCCTATTCCTATATATAACTACGAGATATAGGAATACTTATATAACCCTGATGTGGTGTTAAATACTCTTTGTGTTGTGAGTGAGGTGATTCCCGGAAAGCGCTGCGCCAATAAAGGGTTCAGTATTATGGCATATCGTGGCTCATGTCCAGGTATATAGTGGCTCAGGTCCAGGTATATAGTGGCTCAGGTCCAGGTATATAGTGGCTCAGGTCCAGGTATATAGTGGCTCAAGTCCAGGTATATAGTGGCTCAGGTCCAGGTATATAGTGGCTCAGGTCCATATATAGGGCTCATGTCCAGGTATATAGTGGCTCAGGTCCGGTATATAGTGGCTCGTGTCCAGGTATATAGTGGCTCAGGTCAGGTATATAGTGGCTCAGGTCCAGGTATATAGTGGCTCAGGTCCAGGTATATAGTGGCTCAGGTCCGGTATAGTGGCTCAGGTCCAGGTATATAGTGGCTCAGGTCCAGGTATATGTGGCTCAGGTCCAGGTATATAGTGGCTCAGGTCCAGGTATATAGTGGCTCAGGTCCAGGTATATAGTGGCTCAGGTCCAGGTATATAGTGGCTCAGGTCCAGGTATATAGTGGCTCATGTCCAGGTATATAGTGGCTCAGGTCCAGGTATATAGTGGCTCAGGTACAGTGTTGTCATACGAGAATCTTTAAAAGTTGTGATGGTAATATTTAGCTTAAGAGGAGAATAATTATGTACAGGTATAAACGATAATGATTGTACAGTTGGTTGATGTAGTCGTTAAATGTACTGGTGAGTGATGGTGGTGGTGGTGAGTGATGGTGGTTGGTGGTGAGTGATGGTGGTTGGTGGTGAGTGATGGTGGTTGGTGGTGAGTGATGGTGGTTGGTGGTGAAGCGAGTTAATAATGGTTAGTGAATAGTAATGATGATGATGATGGTAATAATATGTAAGGATGATTGGAAGCAGAAAAGGGCAGAAGATGAAGGAGGAAAGAATAGGAGGAAAGAGAAGGAGAGAAGGAGAGGGAACAGGCGGAAAGAGGACAGGAGGAAGGAGGAAGGAGGAAGAGGAGAAAATTGGAAAAAAAACCCTTTGTGGTCGTCATGTTTTGTGGAGTGTTCTTAGACCTGTGAGTGATTGGAGACTGAGGGAGAGAATGAGTGGGGTAGGGAGAGAGAGGGAGGAAGAGAGGGAGAGACAGGGGAGAAAGAGAGGAGGAAGGGATGAGAGAAAGTTGTTGACTCTACAATCGATCAGAAATTGGGAATAGGGTAGGGGGGGGGAGGGAGGAGGAGCAAGGAAGAGGTAATGATTGAGTGGTGAGAAAGAAGGGAAGGAAGGAAGGAGGAGGGAAGGGAAGGAAGGAAGGAAGGAAAGAGAGACTGAAGGAGAAGGAGGAGGATGGTGAGGAAAAGAAAGAAGGAAACAAGAAGATGGGGAAAGGAGGAAAGAAGGAGTGAAAGAAGGAAGGAAGGAAGTAGGGACGGAAGAAGAAGGAAGGAAGGGAAGGAAGGAAGAAAGGAAGGAGGGACTCAAGGTAAACCCACACCTCATTATAACTTGGGGAATGAGTTGTAAGAGACGGGGGTTACAGGAGGGGTGTGCCCTCTGTTCCTCCTCCTCCTCCTCCTCCTCCTCCTCCTCCTCCCTCTCCTCCCTTCTCCTCTTGTCCCTCCCCTCCTCCTCTTCCTGCTCTCATCCTCCTCCTCTTCTTCCTTCTCCTCCTCCTCCTCTTTCTTCCCTTCCTTATCCAGTGTCTATTCTCTTCTTTCTCCTCCTCCATCTTTCTTGTCTCTCCCTTCTTCTCCTCCTTTCTCCTCCTCCTCCTCCTCCTTATACAAAACTTGGACGTGGGATTTACATCTTTCTTTTTTCTTTCTTGTTTACTCTTTTTCATTTTCTTTTCTTTTTTCTTCTTTCTCTCTTCCTACTGCATCCTCCATTCCTTTTCCCTTTGCTTACCTTCTTTGTCCTCCCTTTTCTTCCTTCTCCTCTCTTTTCCTCTCTCTCCCTTCCTCTCTCCCTTGACCTCCCTCCTCCCACCTCACCAGGAGGAGGAACACATGCACCCTGGCTCTGAAACAAGCGCCTTGGTAATGCAATTTGCACTTTGCATAGAGAGGTGAGGGTGAGTGTGGCCAGTGGTGTGGCCCAGAGGTGTGAGGTGGCCAGTAGTGTGAGTGAGGCCCAGGGTGTGAGGGTGGCCCAAGTGTGGCCAGGTGTGGGGTGGGGTGTGGGTGTGCCCAAGGTGTGGCCTAGGGGTGAGCGTGGCCCAGGAGAGTCAGTGTGGCCCACATGAACATCAGGTGACAGGAGGGCCAGAATACACCCAAACGACTCAGGTGTGGCCCAACTACCCAAAGACCTCGTTAACATCACCTGTAGGATTATCGTGAGGGTTTCTTGAGAGTTGGGTGGTGGTGGTGGAGGGGTGTGGAAAGGTCGATTATGGGCCCCCTTGGTAACTATCGGTGTGTGTTAGGCCGAGTGTGTGTGCCGGCAGCCGCCTGTTCTGGCTATCCTGCTCATGGCCGGATGTTTGGTGATAGAATCTGGATATGGGGGGGGGGGGGTATGGCCTGGGGGTTAGGGGTAGGTAGTTAAGATATGCAGATGGGTGTGGGTATGTTTTTTTTTTTTTCTCTCTCTCTCAGTGAGTCCGTCCTTGAGACAGTCAGAAGATCGACACGAGTTGAATCCTTCTGTGTGTGTGTGTGTGTGTGTGTGTGTGTGTGTGTGTGTGTGTGTGTGTGTGTGTGTGTGTTTACAGTTATCTGATGCTTGGATGTCACTAATAATGATTAATAATAATGACGACAATTTTCAGCCTAATGACTATAATTTCCGGGTGAGGGAAATATTACTATCGCCCCTTGGAGATAATTTCCTCCCTCGACCGGTCTATTATTACTCCCTGGAGATAAGGTAATTGACTCATAGGACAGTAATAATGTGCCTTATCAGTGACCCAGTGAAGGTGAACTTGTTGATAATCTGATACTGAGATAAGGGAGTGTGGAGTGGAACAGGTGTGGAGTGGAGTGGAACAGGTGTGGAGTGGAGGTGGAACAGGTGTGGAGTGGAGGTGGAACAGGTGTGGAGTGGAGGTGGAACAGGTGTGGAGTGGAGGTGGAACAGGTGTGGAGTGGAGGGGAACAGGTGAGTGGACTTAATGTGGAATGGATAACGTTACACCTCTTTTTTTTGCACACATCCCAGAGCTAATTACTACTAACTTGTGTAGGAGAGGTGAACGTGACTTGCAATATTCCTTCCCCTAGGCCTACTGCTTTACATTCTGCCCTCCCTCCCTCCCTCCCTTCTCTCTCCCTCACTCCTTCCTCCCCTCCTATTAATTTACCAGTAAGACCTTCTCCCCTTCCCTTCCTCCTCTATCCTCCCTTCACTTACCCCTTCCTTCCTCCTCTCCTCACCTTCCTCCTTTGCACCCCTCACCTACCCCTCTTCTCTTTCCTCATTTGCACCCCCCCTTGTCTCCCTCTTCTCTTCCCTTCCCCTCTTCTTTCCCTTTCCTCTTTCTCCCCTCCTCTCCCCCTTCCCCCTCCACTAATCACCGTAGTCTGGCTTCATTAGGGCAAATCTCATCAAGGGATTAATTAAAATCCGAATTGTAAAACAGACTGAGATTTATTGCCTAACTCAGGAACTCATAAATTCACATTCCCTGCGTTCGTCGACACAGAATCCGAGAGAAATCCAGGTGCGTTCGTCTACAGAGAATCCGAGAGAGAAAATCCGGAGTCTAGAAGCGTTCGTCTCTACACCAATTATCTGACAGAGGATTTCAGAATTTTAACAGCGTCCGTCTCCAACAATCATCCTCCGTCCTGGGGAAAAATATCTTGAACACATGAGCCAAGTCTGTCAACATCGCCTTCTGCCTACTCCTATGTTACCTGGAAACTCTTTAAAGTTGAATGTATCCGGATTTTTGGTCGCGTTCGTTGATTCTATCGGTTCTTGGGGCGTTTGTTGAAGCCATCCACGAATCCAGATGTGAAAAAGAGTAAACAAACTCTCGTACTAAGTGGATCTGACCTGTACGCTGGTCAACTACATCCTCATACCATACCTGTCCTACCCTAACCTCCTACCTACCTACCACCACCTACCTACCTACCTAACCTAACTACCCCACTTCCCTACCTTCCATATACCACCTGCCCCCCTCCCTACCTCATATCCCTCACTGCCTGCTCCTCCACCTACCTCTCACCCTACCTACCTACCTACTACCTACCTACCTCCCTACCTCCCTCCTACCTCCCTACCTCCCCTACTGCCTACCTACCTACCTACCTAATCACATTACCTGAACAATCCCCAAGTTTATTTTTTAAAGGCAAGTTATTGGTTCATTAAAATGGTAATAGAGGTCTAATTGGTTGTTTATGCTTCACCAAACAGTAGAGGTGATCAATTAGGAGGAGAGAAAGAGTGAGCAAAAGTTTAATAACTATAAAAAATGGTTTTAATCTTCCTAATGAGACGATGGAAGGCTCTCTCTCTGCTCGGCCTTGTGTTGATCAGCTCCTGACATCCCTAACAACAACAAAACCTTTTGACAACAGCTGACAGACCCCTGGCAACATCTGACAGCCTCTGACAACATCTGACAGCCCCTGACAACATCTGACAGCCCCTGACAACAGCTGACAGTCTGACAGCCCCTGACAACATCTGATGCCCCTGACAACAGCTGACAGCCCCTGACAACAGCAAAGAACATCTAACCTAGGTGCCACCCTCTCCCTCAGGAATTGGGACAAGACCATGGTAACCCACAAGGGCTGGCTGGGCGTGTGAGCTTGGTCGAAAGAGTCTCCCTGAAGGTATACTATTTTGAGCCTTACCTGAGGCTCCCCGAGGCATCACAGGTGACACCAGGTAAAATCTGTGAGTATAATAATTCATTTGGTGGAGGTGAGGTGAAGGGGATTGGGTTGGGGTGGTTGATTGGGGTGATTGCAGTATCTGGTAGTGATTGGGTTATCAGTGGTTGGGGGTGATTGCAGTATGTGGTTGGGGTGATGGGTAGTATCAGTGGTTGAGGGGTATTGATTGGGGTGATTGGAGGTATCAGTGGTTGGGGTGATTGGGTAGTTATCAGTGGTTGGAGGGTATTGATTAGGGGTGATTGGTAGTTATCGGTGGTTGGAGGGTATTGATTGGGGTGATTGGGGTATCAGTATTGGGGGGTGATTGGGTAGGTATCGGTGGTTGGAGGGTATTGATTGGGGGTGATTGGGTAGGTATCGGTGGTTGGGGGTGATTGGAGGTATTGGTGGTTAGAGGTATTGATTGGGGGTGATTGGGTAGGTATCAGTGGTTGGAGGGTATTGATTGGGGGGTGATTGGGTAGGTATCAGTGGTTAGAGGGTATTGATTGGTAAGGGGAGGGATGATTCACACGATGATTGGGTCGAGAGTATCGATTAAAATGTTCAGTGCTGAAATATGATTAGAAACTGATTAGATATCAGACTAATGATTAAGGAAGATGATTAATATATTGATTGTAAAAACCAATTAATGATTATTTAAAAACAATCACTGATATACCTACACTTGTGATGAGCTGTTTATCGTGTGTCACCTGAAGCTTAATTAACCACCCTACCTGGGGATTAAGAGTTAGGTTAAGAGTTAAGTTAGGTTAAGGTAGCTTTAGATTAGTTAGTTTTAGGTTAGGTTGCCGTCAGGTTAAATTAGGTTTAGGTTAGGTTAGGTTAGGGGGTAATGTACAGGTGAAATAAGCTAGGGTGCCTAATGCTCAGGTGTTGCCTCTTGATCAGGTGTATCTCACAAACTACAGGAGTCATTAATATATAACTTTCCCTAACGAGTGTATCGGGCCGGCGTCTAGGTCACAGTAATAATTTATTGACCCCAGCGCTAGAGGTCAGAGGTCAGGGGTCAGTTGTTTGGTGTTGGTTAGATGTATATACTTAATCTGACCCAAGCTTATGCCTGTAGGAGAGGGAGAGAGGAGGAGCGATGAGAGGGAGGAGAGAGAGAGAGAGAGAGAGTAGGAAGAAAGAATTAGAGGTAAAGAAGGAAAGAGGGAGGAAGTGACAGAAGGAGAGAGGGAAGGACGGAAAGAGAGGAAGAGAGGGAGAGAGGAGGAGGAGGGGGGAGGGGGACCTTGGGGAATTGTATGCAGGGTTGGAAAAGCCGATGGGATTTTGTTTTTATGAGGGAGAGGAAAGAGAGAGAGAGAGAGAGAGAGAGAGAGAGAGAGAGAGAGAGAGAGAGTGAGAGAGAGAGAGAGATTGTTTTTACACACACACACACACACACACACACACACACACACACACACACACACTACTGGTTAACGATCGTCCCAAATACATGTTATCATCCTATACAAATTCACACGACCACATGACCTTACTAGCTGTCATAATTAATTGTACAAACTGCTCTACTGGCAGTCGTTGTAGAGTGTCCGTCACTGCTGGGGAAGGTGGAGTGGGCGGGGTGTTGGGTGGTGGGTGGGCCAGGAGTCACGTCACCTGGCTGAGCGGGGTTGAGTCCTGGAAACTTTCTTGTGTACGTGTGATAACTGATAATACTGTCCTCCCCCGCTCCTCCTCCTCCTCTTCCTCGCATTCCTCTTCTTCCTTCTTCCCATTTCCCTTTCTGCTCTCTCCCATTATACGTTATCTAGGGACACGACGCCACACGGACACGACGCCACACGACACGACGCCACACGAACACGACGCCACAAACGAACGCCTCACATGAACACGACGCCACACGGACACGACGCCACAAACGAACGCCTTAGACGAACACTTGACGGACGGATGAACTGACGGACGGACGGACGGACGGACGGACAGACAGAGGGGAGGTCGTTACGGTCCTCCGGATAAGAAGACGGTCAAATTAGTCCTTCCTCTCCGACGATATTACAGACCGGCCTCTGACGGGGACCCCTCTGGCCTGTTACCGCCCTCCTACACCACCCACGCCTACCACCCACCATCATCACCACAATCATCATCACCACCACCATAACCACGCCCACCAGCATCACCACCACCATCATCATCATCATCACCACCACCACCATCATCACCACCACCACCACCACCACCACCACCACCACCACCATCACCACCACCATCACCTCCAGGTCACACGGGGAGGCAGGGCTTGGCTTGGTAACTTCACCTGAATAATGAGTCAACTTTGCCCCCTCCTCTCTCTCTCCCCTTCAGTCGTCTTGCCCTCAGGTGACTCCCCAACACCTGCCTGACTCACCACCAACTTGTTATTGAAGCTTTATGTCACCTCTCCTTTTAACCCTTCACCTCCTCCCTTCTCTCTCCCGTTTGTCACCCTTCACCCTCCTTCCTTCCCTCTCCTCACCCACAAGAACCCTCTCCCTTCCCTCTTAAAACCTCCTCCTCACCCCCCTCACCCCCCCTCAACCCCCTAATATCTCACAAACAACAACAAAACAAGACTGAGTTGACCTCCCACCGCCAGAGTGCTTAATAAGCATCAACAATTTATCTTCTCAGCGTCTCTCTCAGTGTCTCTCCTCAGCGTCTCTCCTCAGCGTCTCCTCATCTCCTCAGTGTCTCTCCTCAGCGTCTCCTCATCTCCTCAGCGTCTCTCCTCAGTGTCTCTCCTCAGTGTCTCTCCTCATCTCCTCAGTGTCTCTCCTCAGCGTCTCTCCTCAGTGTCTCTCCTCAGCGTCTCTCCTCAGTGTCTCTCCTCAGCGTCTCTCCTCATCTCCTCAGTGTCTCTCTATCAAATATATTCATGGTAGAGGAAGACTCATCTTATCTCCAGCCTTCAAGTCCATGTATGGTACTTAAGTAGGGAAGTTTGTGTGGGGGGAAGATGTTGGGGTGGGGGTGATGTGGGGGGTGTGGGGAGTGGGGAGAGGTGTATAGAGAGGTGAGGGGTGCGCAGATGTACACACACACACACACGTTATTTTATGTTAGGTTGGGTTGGGTATCGAACACTCGAACATATGAGCTTGACTTATACTTGAGAATATAGAACCCACTGAGCCATTAAGTGAGAGTTAAGGCAGCTGAGGTGTTTTAATATGGGTTATTTGTTGTGTGGGGAGCTATTTAGTGTGAAGGAGCTATTTGGTGTGTGGGGAGCTATTGTGGTGTGGGCTCTTTGAGTGTGTGGGGCTATTTGAGTGTGTGGGGAGCTATTTGGTGTGTGGGGGCTATTTAGTGTGTGGGGTTATTTAGTGTGTGGGGAGTATTTGGTGTGTGGGGGCTATTTAGTGTGTGGGGGGCTGTTGGTGTGTGGGGGAGTTATTTAGTGTCTGGGGAGCTATTTAGTGTCTGGGGGCTATTTAGTGTGTGTGGGGAGTTATTTAGTGTCTGGGGAGCTATTTAGTGTCTGGGGAGCTATTTATTGGACAGCTATAAATTTTTAATCTCTGGAGGTACCTGAAAAATACCTGATACCTGACCAATATCTGTGACCTGGTAAATTAATATAGTGAAGAGACTTACAGGTTCGTAATACCCTCAGGTACCAGGTCATTATGCTAATACCAGCACCTGAACTATACCAGGTAATTACAGGTAGAGTTGCCGACGGGGATTTTTATTTAGAGCTTTGATTAAGGTGAGCCGCGGGTGAGCCGACCAGGTGAGCCGCCCAGGTGAGTACATAGCCTTAAGGTGAAGCCAATATTTACAGGTGAGAGAGATTACCTGTTTTGAGGTGGGTGGGGGAGGGAGGTAGCAGGGGGGATGTATTCTCAGCCTTTTCCGTCACACCCATCCCATATCTAATCCTTTTCCATCCCATATCCCACCACCCTTCCCACTCACTCCCACACCCCCTTCCTTCCCACTCACTCCCACACACCATGCCCCCACTCATAACTCGCCTCTTCCCTCTCACATCTCGACCCCTCCCTCTCATCATCCCTGCCACTCCCTCCCTTCGTTATTCTCACGCCACCTTCTCCACGCCCTCCCACCCCCGCCTTCCTCCTCCTCCCTACCGACACCTCAACATACGCCTGTCACATACATCAGACACACACACACACACACACACACACACACACACACACACTGGGGGGTCCTTGACGTGTACAGTATTGAGTCAGTCATAATAGTAGAGTGATCGAGCGTTAATTATGTGCATAAATAAATTTGTAACGTGAGGCCATTCATATGTGTGTGTGTGTGTGTGTGTGTGTGTGTGTGTGTGTGTGTGTGTGTGTGTGTGTGTGTGTGTGTGTGTCGATCAGGACAGTCACACAGGTGTTTGGGGAGGCGGGGGGAACACTACCAATACTGATCCCTCTCTCCATCTGCTGAAGTAATCCACTCTCCCCCCTCATCTCTCCTCTATCCTCCATCTCTCCCCTCTATCCTCCCTATCTCCTCCCCCTCCCCTCTCTCCCTCCTCTTCCACTTCCCCTCATCTGTCACCTCTCTCTCCCCACTTCCTCTCTCCCTCTCCCTTTCTCCACTCCCCTACTCTCCCTATCTTCCATTTCCTTCCCCACTACATCTACCCTCCCTCCCCTCACCTCCTCCCCTCTCCCTCTCTCCTCCCCAGGGGCACTAATCAGCAGGACCACAGCTTGTAAACACTGGTCACCGGTGAGGAGGACATACCGCCCTCACTTCCGGGAGGGAGCTCTGGGGCGTAGTGTCTGGGCCCCAGTCCTAATAGGCCCCAACCTACCAAACCTAACCTAACCTAACCTAACCTAACCTATCCTAACCCAACCCTAACCTAACCTAGCCTAGCCAAGCCAAGCCATACCGTTAGCATTTACACCTGTTTTAATAGACCTCCAGGTTAATTGACCATGTGAGCCCTATTCTAAAGTGGTCCCTAAACATAATGGGTCCCTATTTTAATGTGGCCCAGTGCAAAGGTTAGGTTAGGTTAGGTTAGTCTACAAAGTAAACACAAGGACAGTCTCATCAGCTGAATGTAAACAAAAGGACACGAGGAGGAGGGGGTGGGGGTAGGAGGAGGGGGGGTGGGGGGGTAGGAGGGAGGTGGGGGGGTAGGAGGAGGGTGGGGTAGGAGGAGGAGGAGTGGGGTGGGAGGAGGAGGTGGACGACGGAGGAAGGGGAGAAGAGGGGTGGACGTCTGTAGTAGTAGTAGGAGGGGGAGGGGGGGGGTGGGTTGAGGAGGGGGACGGGGGTGGGGGAGGCTTAAGTCTCCTCTTAACCTCCTCACGGACCTCTGATGAGATTTTCTTTCCCTTAATTGAAATTGAGGTTGTCGGACTGTCGGCTGTCTGTTGTCGGGGCTGTAGCTGTCGGCTGTCTGTTATCGGGGCTGTAGCTGTCGGCTGTCTGTTGTCGGGCCTGTGTGTCGGCTGTCTGTTGTCAGGGGGCTGTAGCTGTCGGCTGTCTGTTGTCAGGCCTGCAGCTGTCGGCTGTCTGTTGTCGGGGCTGTAGCTGTCGGCTGTCTGTTGTCGGGCCTGTAGCTGTCGGCTGTCTGTTGTCAGGGCTGTAGCTGTCAGCTGTCTGTTGTCGGGCTGTGTCGGCTGTCTGTTGTCAGGCTGTGTCAGCTGTCTGTTGTCAGGGCTGTAGCTGTCGGCTGTCTGTTGTCGGGGCTGTAGCTGTCGGCTGTCTGTTGTCGGGCCTGTAGCTGTCGGCTGTCTGTTGTCAGGGCTGTAGCTGTTGTGTCTGTTGTCGGGGCTGTAGCTGTCGGCTGTCTGTTGTCAGGGGCTGTAGCTGTCGGCTGTCTGTTGTGGGGCTGTGGCTGTCTGTTGTCGGGGCTGTAGCTGTCGGCTGTCTGTTGTCGGGGCTGTGTCCGCTGTTTGTCGGGGCTGTAGCTGTCGGCTGTCTGTTGTCGGGGCTGTAGCTGTCGGTTTCTAACACCCGGTTATATAGCCGTCTTCTCGCTGTAGCCAGAAGTATAGCTTGACCCCTCCCATCATCACCAGTGTTTAGCTGTTGTAGTGGTGAGTCTTCTCCATCCTTATCTACCTCTCTCTCTGCTTCCTCCTTCATCTTCTTCTACCTCCTCCTCCTTTACTACCTCCTCTTCATTCTTCTTCATCCTCTTCTTCCTCCTCTAAATTTACCTCCTTCTTCCTCCTCCACCCTCCTTCTTCCTCCTCCACCCTCCTTCTTCCTCCTCCAC
>NW_024736087.1:35000-40000 GCF_018991925.1 Homarus americanus
ACCACCACTACCACCACCACCCCCACTATCATCACCACCACTACCACCACCCCCACTATCATCACCACCACTACCACCACCACCCCCACTATCATCACCACCACTACCACCATGATATATCACCACCACTCATCACAGTCATCACCCAAGCCTCCATCATCACACAGTCACATATAAACATTCCTGCATCTGTGTTCACGATTACCATGATATAGTGTGAGTGAACGTCGGCGGGAATAGGCAAGAAAATTACCTACTTTACTATAATGACTTAGTTTGGGTAGGTGGAAAAATGACCCACTCGTTTACCTAATTCCTGGAAATGGTCGTTGGTAGCCTGAGTTCCCCCTCCCCTCCTCCTCCCCCACCCACCCCGTCACCCCTCCTCCCGCATCCTCCTCCCGCACACCCCTCCCTCACCCATACTTCACCTCCAAATGGCGTCTTTTTTCTCTCACTACGCTGACAGCTTCCCAACCCGTATCTCAGGTCTCTAGTGTAAATTACGAGGAGGTGAATATTACTTTTAAGAACTCTTTATGAATTATTCGTCTGGGGTGAAGGAACCTCGGGGTAACTTCAGGAGGAATCAGCCGTCCTGTAACATCTTAAAAGGTCCCCTGGAGGTTTGATCTGTTACTGAGACACACACTTCCAATATTCCTCTCTATACGGAATGGGGCGATAAAACTACACTCGGGATGAAAAACAGTCGACACATATATCAGAGGAAGCCAATATAGCCTCTGAGAGAACAAAATCCACATTATATTTCTTTCCGTAGTAGATTCTTGCTCCCCCTCCTCCCGCCATCTTTAGTACCTCGACCCGCCGCTACGTAAACATGGCGCTGTTATCACCTCCTGTCGTAAACATCAACAGATTATTAAAAAAAAATTCGTTTTTATTGTGTTATGTTTTTATTTATTAATGTTGTGATGTAGAGGGGCAGAGGAGACATTAATTAACCTGAATCTTACCTGAGGTCGCTAATTATCGCCACAAACCTCACCTGAGAATGTTGATTGAGTGACCTTCTGACCTGTTACATCACACACAGCTGCCACACGCTGCCTCCTTTATATAATGGTTCTATACTTTGTTCTCACCCCAGCCTGTGTGGCCTCTCCCGGACCGACCTACTCTTGGGTTAGGTTAGGTTAGTTGAGGGAAGGTGTTGGGGAGTTCACCTTGACGGGAAAATTACTTGTCATTGATTTTGCGACGTTGGTGAAGGTTGAGCCTTATTAAGTGTGGTGGTGGTGGTGAGTGTGGTGGTGGTGGTGGGGAGTGGTGGTGGTGGGATGTGAGTGTGGTGGTGATGATGGTTGGTGAAGGTGTTAGTGGTGGTGAAGGTGAAGGTGTTGGTAGGTGAGTGGTGAAGGAACATACAATTACCACAAACCATACCAAGAGATGATCCATTACTACCTGGACAGTGTTGCCAGAACCAGCGTATTGATGACCTTTAACACACACTAAGTTTTCCCAGGTGTGTGTGTGTGTGTGTGTGTGTGTGTGTGTGTGCTCGACAAAGTACACATAGCAGCTGTAAAGCGCTAAACCAATTTGAGCGGAGCGAGGGACAATAATTTTTGTTTCCAATCGACAGTAAATGAAATTGTCGTGCACAAAGTGATTTAATACACGAAGCGCCACCTGTTCAACACCACACAGCTGCCTCCACCTTTCGCTCAACACCACACAGCTGCCCTCCACCTGCCTCTCAACACCAGCTGTCTCCACCTGTCTCAACACCACACAGCTGCCTCCACCTGTTCAACACCACACAGCTGCCTCCACCTGCTCAACACCACAGCTGTCTCCACCTGTTCAACACCACACAGCTGCCTCCACCTGCTCAAGCAACACCACAGCTGCCTCCACCTGCTCACCACCACAGCTGCCTCCACCTGCCACAACACCACACACACAGCTGCCCTCCACCTGTTCAACACCACACAGCTGCCCTCCACCTGCTCAACACCACACAGCTGCCTCCACCTGTTCAACACCACACAGCTGCACTCCACCTGCCCAACACCACAGCTGCCCTCCACCTGCTCAACACCACACAGCTGCCCTCCACCTGCTCAACACCACACAGCTGCCCTCCACCTGCTCAACACCACACAGCTGCCCTCCACCTGTTCAACACCACACAGCTGCACCCATATAGATAGACTAAACAAGACAGACTTACACACACTTACCTTCAGGGCGTTGGTGTTGAGGGCCATCACCACCACCTGTAACACACAGTATGTAACACGATAACACTATGTAACGCACACTATGTAACGCACACTATGTAACGCACACACTATGTCTATGTAATTACCATGTAACGCACACTCATGTAACGCACACTATGTAACGCACACTATGTCTATGTAACGCACACTATGTAACGCACACTATGTAACGCACACTATGTAACGCACACTATGTAACGCACACTATGTAACGCACACTATGTAACGCACACTATGTAATGCACACTATGTAACGCACACTATGTAATACGTGTTACTGTAGTGAGAACTGTTGCATTATTTTTAAAGTTAGTGTGAGAGATAGAGAGAGATTGAGAAAGAGTGATAGAAAGAGTGTGATAAAATTGAAAGAAACAGAGAGAGAGAGAGAGAGAGAGAGAGAGAGAGAGAGAGAGAGAGAGAGAGAGAGAGAACAATGGGGGAAGAGAACATAAAGAAGACCCTACCACACAATAATTCACCACACAGCAGGCGACCAACTGTAGCGCCCTATTGATTTTTACTAAGTCTCCCCTCCTACCTGATACTGTATATACGTTTTCTTCTGCCTCTAATACTGCCTTATACTCACACCTACTGCCTTACACTCACACCTACTGCCTCACACTCACACCTACTGCCTTACACTCACACCTACTGCCTCAATCAAACTTAAACTGACATCTATTGCCTCATACTGCCTTAATACTGACACCAACTGCCTTATACTGACTCATACTGACTCGTACTGCCTCATACTGCCTCACATTATCTTACACTGCCTCATACAACCTTATACTGCCACCTGATGTCCACACCTCTGCCTCTCTCATACGGCAATCTCCGTCCTTTGTTAACACTAGAGGTGGCACCCTGAACAATGAGGACCCTGGTACTGCTTGGTGTTCAGACTAAAGTTGGCATCTTCGACCATAGGGGGCCTGGCACTGTCTGTTGTTAACACTAGTGGTGGTACACTGAGCCATGAGGGGCCTGGCACTGTCTTGTTAATTCTAGAAGTGCCAAGAGGGCCATGGTACTGTCTGTTGTTAAAGTTAGTGGTGGTACCCTGGGCCATGAGAGGCCTGGCACTGTCTTGTTAACACTAGTGGTGGTACACTGAGCCATGAGGGGCCTGGCACTGTCTGTTGTTAACACTTGCTGTGGCACCCTCGACCATGAGGGGCCTGGCACTGTCTTGTTAACACTAGTGGTGGTACACCGAGCCATGAGAGGCCTGGCACTGTCTGTTGTTAACACTTGCTGTGGCACCCTCGACCATGAGGGGCCTGGCACTGTCTTGTTAACACTAGTGGTGGTACACTGAGCCATGAGGCCTGGCACTGTCTTGTTAACACTAGTGGTGGTACACTGCCATGAGGGACCTGGCACTGTCTTGTTAACACTAGTGGTGGTACACTGAGCCATGAGGGCCTGGCACTGTCTTGTTAACACTAGTGGTGGTACACTGAGCCATGAGGACCTGGCACTGTCTTGTTAATACTAGTGGTGGTACACTGAGCCATGAGGGCCTGGTACTGTCTTTGTTAACACTAGTGGTGGTACACTGAGCCATGAGGGACCTGGCACTGTCTTGTTAACACTAGTGGTGGCACACTGAGCCATGAGGGGCCTGGCACTGTCTTGTTAACACTAGTGGTGGTACACTGAGCCATGAGGGACCTGGCACTGTCTTGTTAACACTAGTGGTGGTACACTGAGCCATGAGGGGCCTGGCACTGTCTGTTGTTAACACTTGCTGTGGCACCCTCGACCATGAGGGCCTGCACTGGTTGTGAGAGCCACACAATAAACCGGAATGAGATGGGCAGCGTGGCACCTCATATTGGCACTCCCAACCCGGGGTGTTTGGGTGATGGCACTCTCTGGCCCTTTTATTACAGCTGCTGCTACACTCTTAATTGCTTTTTGGCACTAATGTTGTATGTCCAGGAGTAGATGGTGTGGTGGCCAGGGGTAGATGGTGGTGGCCAGGGGTAGATGGTGTGGTGCCAGGGGAGATGGTGGCCAGGGTAGATGGTGTGGTGGCCAGGAGTAGATGGTGGTGGCCACGAGTAGATGGTGGGTGGTCAGGGGTAGATGGTGGTACAGAGATGGTGGTGGCCAGGGGTAGATGGTGTGGTGCAGGAGTAGATGGTGGGTGGCTAGGGTAGATGGTGTGGTGGCCAGGTAGATGGGTGTGGTGGCCAGGGGTAGATGGGTGGTGGCAGAGTAGATGGCAGTGTGGTGGCCAGAGTAGACGCAACAGGAGACTCAATCATGACAGAGTCATCCTAAGATCTACCCTGGCAGAGTGTCACAAATGATTCTGTTGGCAGGATATGATGCAGAGACTATGATGTTGACTTGGCAAATGGTGAGGCTCTGCCCAGGACTTGTTGCCACCAGTGATCAGATGATGCTGCAACAGGGCAGAGTTACCATAAGATCTGCACCAGGATTAGACTTGCTGTGCAATTATAGACGGTTGCTAACAGACAGACTAGTAACAGGTGTGGTGGGTAGATGGTGTGGTGGCTAGGGGTAGATGGTGGTGGCTAGGGGTAGATGGTGTGTGGTGGGTATAGGTAGATGGGTGGTGGCTAGGTAGATGGTGTGGTGGTAGGGGTAGATGGTGTGGTGGTGGTGGAGAGATGGTGTGGTGGTGTAGATGGTGGTGGCGGTGTGGTGTGGTGTGGGTTGGTGGGGGTTGCAGGCTGTGTTATGATCAGTATGAATTCATTA
>NW_024736087.1:42500-45000 GCF_018991925.1 Homarus americanus
ATTACCCATCCTCACACACACACACTCTCTCTCCCCCTTACTCCACCCACCGCCCACCACCCGAAACCACCGCCCACCACCCACTTTCTGGCGGCCTAAACAAACTGCTGGCCACAATAGACACCACGAGCTGAAGGGGCGGTCTCCACGTCTGCTGCTGTGTTGATAGTGAGGCTCTTTGTTTATTCGTCTCCTCCTCCACTACTCTTCCTCCTACTACTACTACTACTACTACTACTACTACTACTACTACTATTTTTTTTTGTAACGTGGCCTCCAGCTCATAACCACACCTTCGCCACCATTTAATTACCTTAATATTAAATCTACTACTACTACTACTACTACTACTACTGCTACCACTACCACCACAACAACAGCTACACCACCACCACCACCACAACAACACACTCACCACTCACCACCACAACAACAGCTACCACCACTACCACCTCCCTTCCCTCCACCACCACTACCACCACAACAACAGCCATACCACCACCACACTACCACCACACAACAACAGCTACTACCACCACTACCACCACAACAACAGCTACCACCACTACCACCTCTCCTCTCCCCTACCACCACTACCACCACAACAGTTGGCTCAGCACACCTCCCTCCCAGCAGTAGGCGTCCATAAGGTCTTCCCCGGCGTAAAAGTAATAAAAATGACACTTACGACCACTACTTCCAGACATTTTCTTATTTCATGTCCTGAATTGTGTACATGATCGACGAGAGGGAGGAGGGGGTGGGAGGAGGCGTGGGGCGTGGGGGGGCGTGAGGGGCGTGGGATGGTTCAAGGAATAAAAGGTTAGTCAGAGAATTAGGACGCGTGGTGGTGCTGAATACATACATACATACATACATACATACATACATACATACATACATACATACTCAACCCAACCTAACCTAACCTAACCTAACCTAACCAACCTAACCTAACCTAACCTAACCTGACCTGACCTGACCCAGACCCCTATATCAGTATGTCTTAATCATCGTGTTATCAAGGTGTGACTAATGAGTTTGTCCAGCAATTACCTCACCTGATCTCTTAATAAATCCCTAATCCCGTCTTCCTACCTTGACGGCATTGGGATTACCCTATCAACAGGTAATCCTCTAATAATTATAAGAGGGAGGGAGGGAGGGGGAGGGGGGAGGGGAAGGAATGGAGAAATGGAGGAGGAAGGAGGGAGGAAGGAAGGAAGGAAGGAAGGAAGGAAGGAAGGAAGGGAGGGAGGGAGGGAGGTTTTGACAAAGGTAAGTGCAGGGGCCCCAGTCTTATGGTCCCCTCAGTCTTAGTATGGTCCCATGAGTCTTAGTAAGGTCCTAACCATTCGTAGTAAGTCTTATTCAGTCTTATTAAGCCCCCAGTCTTCGTATAAAAAAAATCACACTGGGACCTGCTAAGACCGGGTAACCTTACTAAGACTGGGGCCAAACCGCGGTCAACTAAGACTAAGACCTTCTAAGACTGGGGCCCATAAAGACTTGGGACTGGGAGCTCTATAAGCACCAGTATCAGAAGTCTCTCTCTCTCTGTTTTACGTTTCAAAGTTCAAAAGATAAAGGGATTTTTTTTATCACATTAATCTCTTGTAATCCAGGATGTGTGGATTACTTTTATTTCTTTTTTAAGGGATTAATAATTGTTTTGTCTTATAGTGGAGAGAGAGAGAGAGAGAGAGAGAGAGAGAGAGAGAGAGAGAGAGAGAGAGATAATCAAAATAATGACTTTAAGAGGAGAGGAAGGGAGTTATGGTGTTGGCGGTCCCTGATTGGTCGTTGAGAGGGTTAATGGTCCCTGATTGGTCGTTGAGGGGGTTAATGGTCCCTGATTGGTCGTTGAGGGGTTGATGGTCCCTGATTGGTCTTTCAGGGGTTTGATAATCTCTGATTGGTTGTTGAGGGGGTTGGCGGTCTCTGATTGGTCGTTGAGGGGGTTGCTTGTCTCTGGTTGGTCGTTGAGGGGTTGGCAGTCTCTGGATTGGTCGTTGAGGGTTGCTTTGTCTCTGGTTGGTCGTTGAGGGGTTGACCATCTGACTGGTCGTTGAATTACCAAATGCCTCCCAAACAGACACCCCACCTCATCACCACTAAATATAAAACTTAACCTAACCCTCAAGGTAGCTTAGGGCGTTTGATCTTCAGGTGAAATAAACTAAAGGGGGTGTCTAAGCTTCAGGTGATCCTTTGTTTATGTAGCAGCGTAACGTCCAGACAGACACACGGGCCCTCAGATAAAGTGGGGAGATAGATGGCGCTGTACTCCAGGGGCCCAAGAGTGATGGGGCCCCGCTATGGCAGTCGGCGGGTAAAGGAACCCCTTACTTGACTGAGATTTTCTCTCTCTTCCTCCTCCACTTCCTCCCTCCCTCTCTTCTTATCTCTTTCCTCTCTCCTTCTATCCTCCTTTTCCCCTCTCTCACCCTCTTCTTCCATTCTTCTCCTCCTTCTATCGCCCGCCCCCTTCTTCCTTCCT
>NW_024736087.1:50000-117862 GCF_018991925.1 Homarus americanus
AGTGAACGGTGAGGCGGTGTTATGTTCACGTGAAGGGTTGAGTTGTACACGAGCCACTGACCACCTCCCAGGCACCCCAGGAGCCTCCACGACACCCCAGGAGCCTCCACACACCCTCCACAACACACCCAGCCTCCACACACACCAGGACGCCCCCACAACACCCCCATTTCCACAACACCCAGGAGCCTCAACAACACCCGGACACCTCCAAACACCCCAGGACGCCTACAACACTCAGGAGCCTTCACAACACCCCAAGACGCCTCCACAACACCCCAGGAGCCTCAACAACACCCCAGGACGCCTCAGAAAGATCTCCACACAGCTCCGTCCACACACACGCACAAACACACACACACTAGCGCAATCTGTCGAGGGAGGTGATGAGAGAGACCTGACAGCTCCACTGCCTCTGTTGTGATAGCTGATCCTCCCCCCCCACCCACACCCACCCACACCCACACCCACACAACCAACCACATTTTTCGCCCACGTGTCATATCTCTTGGGACAGACACTTGGAGGAACGGATGATGGTTACTTTAGCAAACTCTGAAGACACTGCTACTAATTCGTTCTAGTTATTTTATATACACTAAACATTGTCTTGTGTGTTTAGTGGGCAGTTTAAATTAGTGCTGCTTCCTTCACCCAGACGAGCGAGAAAATGGCTAATAAATCATCGGGAGTTAATTAATGAGTGTGAGGAACGGGTAAGAAGGGCTAACCCTCCCCACCACTGACTGTACTTCAGTGAAGACAAGATTACTTTATTTTATCGTTGGCTGGCTGGGTCTCTGGTGGTGGTGTAGGGTGGTGATAGTGGTGGTGTGGTAGGTGTGATAGTGGTGGTGGTGTCAGGTGGTGATGGGTGTGTGTAGGGATGGTGGTGGTGGTGGTGTAGGGTGGTGATAGTGGTGGTGGTGTCAGGTGGTGATGGTGGTGGTGGGGTGATAGTGGGTGTAGTGATAGTGGTGGGGGGTGTAGGGTGGTGATAGTGGTGGTGGTGTAGTATAGTGGTGGTGTAGGTGGTGATAGTGGTGGGGGTAGTGGTGATAGTGGTGGTGGTGTAGGGGGTGATACTGGTGGTGGTGGTGGTTGGGGGGGATAGTGGTGAGTGGTGATGATAGCCTGAACAAGATAACAGTGTGAATTTCTCTAGTCTAATAATATGGTGATAAGAAGGTGAAGTTGTTACTTGATTATAACACACACCTGTTCATCCTCCTACACAAGTGACACCTGGCACTGTACATGACACCTGACACTGTACATGACACCTGACACTGTGCATGACACCTGACACTGTACATGACACCTGTGAACGTTTATGACACTTGGCACTGTACAGATGCTTGTTCAGAAAAGTTAATAGTTATAATACATACATACATACATACATACATACATACATACATACATACATACATACATACATATACCTTAAAAATAAATAACAAAAAGTAAGGAGAAACAGAACAGAAGACAGACAGGCAGACAGACAGACAGACAGACAGACAGAGACAGACAGACAGACAGACAGACAGACAGAGACAGACAGACAGACAGACAGACAGACAGAGAGAGACAGACAGACAAGACAGACAGACAGAGACAGACAGACAGACAGACAGACAGACAGAGAGACAGAGACAGACAGACAGACAGACACAGACACAGACATAAGCGACAGGTAGAGAGACAGAACATGATTGACACGTACATAACACCTGGCAAGATAACACAGGTATTAATCACAATTACCTGACACTGTTGGCCAATTTACCTGTGATAGTGAAGATATCTTGACAACTACACTTGGTACAAACCCATTATTTTGTTTACCATTGTTTATATACCTGTAGGTTACCTGTGTGTACCTGTGTATACCTGTACTGTTGATGTATATCACAGTATACTTTATATGTATACGTTGACCCGACCCGACCTGACCTGACCCGACCTGACCTGGACCTGACCTGACCCGACCTGACCCGACCCGACCCGACCCGACCTGACCCGAAGGACTTTAAGATGCATAGTTCAAATACACACAATTAAGATCGAGTCTCTGTGTTAATCCGTCGCCATAACTTAATCAAACAAGCTGGGTTAAGATACGTTCTCCTGTACCTAACCTAACCTAATCTAATCTAACCAAGCTTACTAGTATTTGAGGGTGTAGTGGTAGGTGACTTCCCACCACACAATGTGATATGGGTGTAGGGTGTAGGCGGGTGTGTAGTGAAGCTTACGAGATGGACATTGGATGGAGGGGAGGTTTGTGTGTGTGTGTGTGTGTGTGTGTGTGTGTGTGTGTGTGTGTGTGTGACCCAGGGCAAGGAGAGACTATGATGTTCATTAAGCAGATAGATCCAGACCTGAGCAGCCAGCCTCTTAATGTAGTGTGTGTGGTGTGGCTGGCTCACACCCCTGCCACACTCTGCCACCACCCTGCCACCTCCGCCAACACTTACCACCCCTGCCACACCCTGACACTCCTTCGCACCCTGTCACCCTGGATAGCTCAACCCTCTACCACCCCACACTCCCCCCCCCTCCGCTCTAGTGCCATCCTGAAGTAGTGTCAAGTGCCGAGATCACAGGGAGTCAACACAGTGCCACCCTCTTTAACAACGTCATTAGATTGCCGGTGGTGGTTAGACCTTCTAGACCACCTCAAGATGATGACCTAAACGTAACCCAACCAAACCAAACCAAACTTTAACCTAACCTAATTAACCAATACCTTACCTTACCTTACCTTACCTTACCTTACCTCACCTCCAGGTGGGAACAAGGTGCACTGATACATACGTAATGAAAAATGTCAAAAAAGTAATAATTGAGGAAGAAAAGGAAGAAAATAAGGAATAAAGAAAGAAGAAGAGGAAGAAAATAGGGAAGAAAGAAAGAGAAGAATCAGGAGGAAGAGAAGGAAGGGAGTGGGCGGGGCTTGTTGTGTGAGACGACCACATATATAACTTACAATGTTTCTTAATTGAATAGTGTAGAAGGTGTGTGTGTGTGTGTGTGTGTGTGTGTGTGTGTGTGTGTGTGTGTGTGTGTGTGTGTGTGTGTGTGTGTGTGTGTTTACGTCCGTGTATGTTTGTGTGTGTACAAGTGATGTATACGGATGTGAATGTGTGTGTGTGTCTGTTTGAGGTAATGTCTACCCAGGCAAATATAAGCTGAGAATTTGGGGGTCAAATATTCATCATGGAATTTGTGTGGTAGTGGTGGCTGTGGTGTGGCTGTGGTAGTGGTGGTGTGACTGTGGTAGTGGTGGTGTGGTAGGTGTGACTGTGGCAATAGTGTAGTGTGGTAGTGTGTGTGGCTGTGGTAGTGGTGGTGTGGTTGTAGTGGTGGTCTGTAGTAGTGGTGTGGTAGGGGTGTAGCTGTGGTAATAGTGGTAGTGTGGTAGTGGTGGTGGAGCTGTGGGTAATAGTGGTAGTGTGGTAGTGGTGGTTGCAATAGTGGTAGTTGTGGTGGCTGTGGTAATAGTGGTGGTGAAGGTGGTAGCTGTGGTAGTGGAGGTGGTAGTGGTGGTGTGGCTGTGGCAATAGTGGTGGTAGTGTGGTAGTGGTGGTAGCTGTGGTGGTGGTGGTGTAGCTGTGGTGTGGTGGGGCTGTGGTTAGGTGGTAGGTGGTAGTGGTGGTAGCAGTGGTGGTGTAGCTGTGGTAGTGGTGGTCAGTGGTGTGGTGGCTGTGGGTATAGTGGTAGTGTGGAGGTGTGGTGGTGTTGGTGGTGTAGCTGTGGTAGTGGTGGTGTGGTAGTGTGACTGTAGTGGTGTGGCTGTAGGGTGTAGTGGTGGTAGCTGTGTAGTGGTGTGACTGTGGTAGTGGTGTGGCTGTGGTAATAGTGGTAGTGGTGGTGTAGCTGTGGTAGTAGTGGTGTGACTGTGGTAGTAGTGGTGTGACTGTGGTGGTAGTGGTGTGGCTGTGGTAGTGTGGCGGCGGCTGCACCATTACCCTCCTACGTTAGTAATGTGACCTGATATATCACCTGTCCATTAACACGAAGGTTCACCTGGTCAACATGAAGTAATCAATACCTGGTGAATGTTTGTTTAGTGTGCTCACGGGCTGTACCTGTATATATAAACTAATATATATATAAACGTAAGAGAAAGTCGCTTATAAATTATGTGTTTTTTCCTATAATAATAACAACAACAACAATAACCAAATAACAACAATAACAATAATACAGTGTGTGACAGGACGGGTGTGTAGTTATGTCGTCTGCCTCTAACTAGTAATAAACCCAATACGTCACATGAGTGCTTGAAGGTCTCTAATGGGCAGGTGTGTGTCAGTTGCCTCTGTAAGCATTCAATGTAAGGGGTTAAGACATCATAATTATTCATTTTACTAATTCTTTCTAATCAATTAAGTCGTTTTTCTTATAGTTTAACGTTTATGATACTACTTAACCTATAAATCATGCTATAATATGTATCTTAAGCGTATAAATGATAAGAATATGCGTAACATCACCAGCAAAACAGTTAGGCTCGTTACCCCTCTGCCATTCTCTCTCTTAAAGATAACATCGTCAACATCCACCATATACAATGTTGAGAGAAGTACCAAGAGCAAGATGGCCGACTTTATTTATTTATTTATTTAACAGTTCCTTTCGGTTCTTCAAAGTTAGATTTGTTTTTAGGCTTAGTCAAATTTGTTCTGTCGTTTGATAATTAAATAGTTCAGTTGTCTCTAATATATGGAAGGTTCACAGTATTGGAACACGAGCCGCACACATACCAGTACCGAGAAAGTCTTATAAATCTTTTTTAATCTTTAAATTAAAAACTGAAGTAAACAGTTTTAAGACCTTTTTAGGAAACTTGGTAATCTTTCTTCATCCTCTTTAAGACCTGTTGGGTAAGACCACAGCTGAGGTGGTCTGTTTACCGGAACAACATCCATTCGTCTATATTTTATCCCTTGTTGATTTGACTGAATTAATTAATTATTTTTATGTTTATTTTAAAGAATTTTCTATATAATTGTGCACTGGTATTATTTTTTTTTTCTGTTGATTTATTTTCTAGAATGTGTTGGAGGTTTGTTTGTTGTTGTCTTGTGTTTACGTTCGTGTAGGCGACGGAGACTTGATCCGGATTTGTATTGGGGATATAGCTATTGTGACGTAATTGGGTGAAGGCGGGGCTAAAACGATGGCGTCATGGGGCTTGAAACTATGACGTCAGACCCGCCGAGGTATTTCCCGTTATTGTGTGGCTCTCGCTGCAGTAGCCACGCCCACACGCCCTCTGCCACGCCTGTAGATACGGAGACTCTTTGTGCCACGCCTGTAGTCACGATCACACGCCCTCTACCACGCCCACGTCTCCTTTACGCCTGTACACCACGCCCCTAACCTAACCCTCGTCCCATTTAACACCAAGTTGCCAAATCAATAGGTGAACAAAGCTGGGGCTTAATCTTTGATCCGTCGATATCTACGCCATTATTTCGACGGAAGAAAAGAAAAGTGAAGATAAGAGAAAATATTTACGAGTTTTACTTCTATTAAGGTGAGATTTACGAGGTAGTTCATTATTAACGTCAGATGCAGTGAGGCTTACCTGGTGAGATGTATGACCCAATATATTTGTTGGGGTAGGGTTAGGTTAGATCAGGTCAGGTCAGTTGTGTTGAGGACAGGTCGGGTTAGGTCAGGTTAGATCAGGTCAGGTTAGGTTAGGTTAGATCAGGTCAGTCAGGTCAGGTTAGGTTAGGTTGGGGACAGGACAGGTTAGGTAGTTAGATCAGGTGGTCAGTTAGGTTGAGGACAGGTCGGGTTAGGTCAGGTTAGATCAGGTCAGGTTAGGTTAGGTTAGGTTGACAGGTCAGGTTAGATCAGGTCAATGACAGGTTAGGAAGGTTGGAGGACAGGTCGGGTTAGGTTAGTTAGATCAGGCTGAGTCAGGTTAGTTAGGTTAGGTTAGGTTGAAGACAGGTCAGGTTAGATCAGGCAGGTCAGACAGGTTAGGTAGGTTGAGGACAGGTCAGAGTTTAAGTATCACCACTACAGCTGCTGGGGATCAAAGAGAGAATGATATTAATCTTTCTATTTTTCCTTTCTAGTAATCAACGAGGAGGCTAAGGGGGGGGAGGAGGGGGGGGAGTAGGGGGTGAGGGGAGGAGTGAGAGGGACTGGTAGAGAGTGAGGGAAAGGGCAGGAGGAGAGAGAGGAGAGAGAGAAGAAGAAGAGAGAGAGAGAGAGAGTGGTTCACTTACACTGGTATAAATCCACGTAAATCCACACACAGGAGATTTATAGTACCGATAGATGGCCTGCTGTTGTCTGGCCTGTTCCTGTATGGCCTGCTGTTGTCTGCCACTTGTGTGGCCTGCTGTTGTTTGACCTGCAGTTTTCCATTCTTATGTACCTAACCTAACCTAACGCTAACCTAACCTAACAGTACTGACAGAGAGACAGACAGACATGATACAGAGAGATACACAGACAGACAGTACAGACAGGCACACACAGACAGACAGCAGACAGACAGGCCACACACAGCAAGTACACACACACACACACACAGACAGTACACACACACACACAAACAGACAGTACAGACAGGCACACACAGACAGGTATCTTTTGGTGTTGTTGAGAGGGCAGTACTCAGAAGCCCTGTACAGTACTGTGGGGTCATTATCAGTCATTAACCTCCATGTACTTTATACCGGCTGCTACTACACACACACACACACACACCTGGAGTAGTCGTGTGTGTGTGTGTGTGTGTGTGTGTGTGAGTAACTGAGTGAGAGTGAGTGGGAGTGAGTGTGAGTGGCTGTACTCTCAGACACACACACACTCAAGGTCTTGGTTCCCCCGCCCCCCCCCCACACTCCTGTAGAGGATGTTCTTGCATTATCAGTGTTGCCACATCAGCCTCAGAGGTCTTCCCGACATCCTTTGTTACCAGATTAGAGTTTCATCTTCAACAACACTCTCCCACCCTCCCCCACCACCACCACCACCACCACAGCATCTCCACCACCACCACAGCATCTCCACCACCACCACAGTATCTCCACCCCCACCACCATCACCACAGCATCTCCACCACCATACCATCTTTGTGTGTGTGTGTGTGTGTGTGTGTGTGTGTGTGTGTGTGTGTGTGTTTTAAGGTACTACACGGCAACTCTAACCTAACCAAGCCAGTGTTGAGAGATAAGCCACTATCAAGACCCAAGGTTGGAGGAGAGTCTCTCAGTTAACCTGCCTGAAGCACCTACACTAAACCTCCCTTCCTCGCCCCCTAGCTGCCTCCTCCTCCTCCTCTACAGACACACACACATACCTGGTCGTCTTCTCACCTGTAAGCATCCTCAACCACAGGACTTGCACCTCCTACCTCCTCCTCCTGCTGCCTCACCTGTACGTCTCACCTGTGCATCTCACCTGTTGTTGTTGTGATCAGCTTAGTGAGTACGTCCATAATCAGCTGTCGTGACGTGTGATCAGCTGTGTTTTTATTTATAATCAGCTGTTTGTGTTTACTTACAGCTGTTTGTCGTGTATAAAAGTGACCGCAGTTGTAATTTAAGACTTATAGTGATGTGTTTATGGTTTATAAGTGAGATAATGGGACTAATGATCACCTCCCTAATAGTGTGTGTTGGTGTTAGAGCACCTGTGTGATTATGGTGGTGGTGAGTGTGTGGTGTTGTGATGGTGTTGAGTATTGTTGTTGTTGTTGTTATTAGCGTTGTTCCTCTTCTTCAGGCAACAACAGGACGATGGCGGTCAAGAAAGGCGCCCCCACCAGTAATGGCTCGCCCGTCCACTACTTCCTACCCTACCTGGTGTCCGTGGCGGCGTCCTTAGTGTGGTACGTGCCGGCAGAGGTACCGTCGTTGGTGGGGATGGTGTTAAAGTGTGTGCCTATAGTGTGCCTGAAGGTGTTCCTGGTGGTGCTGGAGAGGGGCAGACGGGAGGCCAACCTGGGTCTTGTGGCGCTCATCTTCTCTGTCATCGGTGACGCTTGCCTGGTGAGTGTGCCTTACCTCATGATTACACCTGGTGATTAAACAACCTGTCTTTACCTGTGGGGTTAGGTTAGGTTAGTCTCTCTCTCTCAGGTGTTATAGTCGTCTCATAACACGTAGTCTCTCCCTCTCTCAGGCGTGGCCAGAGGACCTGTTTCTGGTTGGTCTGGCGTTCTTCGGGTTGGCACAGATCACCTACATCGTCGCCTTCGGGTTCAGTAAGGTGAGCTGGGTGGTGGGGACGGCACTACATGGAGGTAACCTGCTGGTGATGATGGCCATACTACCTGGACTACCTGACGCTGTTATGAAGATCGCTCTTACCTTCTACTCCTTCGTCCTCGTCACCATGATCTGGCGCGCCATGGACAGGTAAGTCAGTCACACCTGTTGTAGTAGACTCACCTGTGTTGACGATAATAATACCGTAGTAGTAGTAGTAGTAGTAGTGGTAATAATAATAATAATAATAATAATAATAATAATAATAATAATAATAATAATAATAATAACACTTACCTTGCTCATATAGTTAACTAATTAGAACAGGTAATAAAAGCAATACACATCATTACCTGTCATAGTGTTCAGTCATTGTTGTTTACTCACGGTGACCAAACAGCTGATAGTACTGTCGTGGTCGAGTACTGCCGTCAACAAGGTCACTCTCTCTCTGTCCCTCACAACAACTTATTATAGGGGGGGGGGGCGTGTCTGGGGGAGTGGGCGGGGCTTAGTGACGTCATGATGGCTTCTTGGTAAACAAACACTTCACCTCCCTACTTTCTCTACCTCTCCCTTCACCTTACCAATTTATCCCCTTCTCCATACTCCCTTATTCTGCCCCCTCCTCAGCTGTCCCCCACTCCTTTCCCTTTCCTTCTCCCCTCTCACCTACTCCCCGACCCCTCCCTCCCCTCCCTGTGTTGCTGTAGTGAGGGAATTAACATCAACATCTCGTTTTTTATTCACAAGTTACCAATTACCTGGAGTGAACTGAGGGTGTGGTGTGAGGGTGTGGTGTGAGGGTGTGGTGTAAGGGTGTGGTGTGAGGGTGTGGTATAAGAGTGTGGTGGTGGTGTGGTGTAAGTGTGTAATGTGAAACAGGTAGAGAGAGAGAGATCCCTTGGTCAATCCTTCCGCGCCCCGCCCCTCTCACCTGTATGTGTGGCCCTCCAGAGCTCGCCTGAGGAAGGACCTACCAGCTGAGAGACGCCTGTGTACTGCTGCAGGAGCCGTCATCTTCGTGATCTCTGACGTAAGTATCGCGGTGCTGCAGGTGGGTCGTCTGATGCCTCGTGTCTACTGTGAGTTCATCGTCCTCTCCACCTACTACACCGCCCAGTTCCTCCTCGTGTTGGGGGCCGCTCAAACCTTCTGGGCTCGTCGAACTCCCGTGTTCAAGGTGAAGTAACTCTCTCCTCGTCTCAACTCTGGCTGTACACGTCACTGAACACGTCATTGATCACGTCATTGGCTGTACACGTCACTGAACCCTAGCTGAACACATCATTGGCTGCACACGTCACTGAACCCTGGCTGAACACGTCACTGAACACGTCACTGACTGGAGAGGTGAAGTAAGTTTGTTGTATATGATGACATTTTAGTTAGTTATATGAGTTAGTAGATTTGACCTCACATGAGTGTAGCTATATTCTGTGACCTTGTTTATCAAAGTTATATGTAGCCATTTTTTGTATATGTGTATTTAAAATTTATAAGCTGAAACAAACATTCCAGGTGTGTAAAAATAGTTACCTGTTAATTGATTTGTTAATTTCAGGTAATAAAAACAGTTAGAAATTTATTGATATATTTTTTTACCATAAATAAACACAATTCACCTGAAGATTAGACATCCTAACGCTACCTGGGGGATTAGGTTAGGTTAGCATTGTGGTAATTAAGCATCAGGTGAAATAAGCTAGAGTGTCTAACCTACAGGTGAACCTTATATACAGCCAACACACCTGTAACACACCTGTAACCTGACCTACTGGACCGTGGTGTAATATGCTGTAACCTAGCAACATTTATCACTAGCAGGTAATAGTTGTGTCATCAATGTTTATTTGACGCCCTGATGCTGCTAGTGTCCGTATGAGTGAAAGGCTAATATTTACCTCCTGACGCACTCACACACTCTCACACACTTTAACACACTTTAACTCTCACACACCTTCACACATCTGGCTCTTGTGATTATATATCCTTAAGTAATATTAAAGTTACTTACATATATACAAAAACAACTTGACATTTTTTTCTTAATTGTGTCAAGTGACTTAAATAAACCTTTAAGTTGTTTCTGTGGTCATTATGTGAATTAAAGTGATTAGATAATTAAGGTATTCATGTCAGGTAATGAAGGAACCACACCTGTTCTATTGGGCCCCAGTCCTATTGGGCCCCTGTCCTAATAGGCTGAAGTTTTACTTAATTTGACCATTAGGACTATTAGGGTTGAACTGTTAATTGTAATGGTTGAGATGTTGGTACTACTACTAACACACACACACACACACACACACACACACACACACACACTACTGCACTGGATTTAACCGGTGTGTGTATGTGTGTGTGTATGTGTGTGTGTGTGTGTGTGTGTGTGTGTGTGTGTGTGTGTGTGTGTTATATCAGTAAACAACACGGCCTTGTCCTCAGTAGTGATGATAACATCCTCTCTGATAGTGATGCCTGACGCGTGTGTGTGTGTGTGTGTGTGTGTGTGTGTGGAAACAAAACCCATATACACCAATAATGACCTGCACGACCTCCTCCCCTCCTCCACCTCCCCTTCCCTTCCCCCTCCTCCCTTTCCCTCCCCTCTCTCCCCCCCTACCCCCCACCACCCCACCCATAGCTCCAAAAACAATAATATACCCATAAAACACACACACACACACACACACACACACACACACACACACACACACACACACACACACACATAGGATATATATTAAAAAAATAAAAAATTAATTGCAAAGGGTTGATATTGTTGCCATGGTGACGGTACAGGTGGACTCGTTACGGATAATTACCTGTGTACCGCCGGCTATTTTTGTCCAATGAGAGTTAATTAGACGATAATTTCGTTTCCACATCCTAAAAAACACTACAGCCAAATGTTTTATATATATGGCATAGTTTGGTTCGTGTGATGCTTATTTGGTGGAGTTTGATGTATGTTAGGGGTGAGGGAAGGGTATTGAAGGGTGAGCCGGATAGGGGGTGAGCCGGATAGGGGGTGTTTGATGGGTGAGACCGGATGGGGTGAGACCGGATGGGGGTGAGCCGGATGGAGGGGTGATGGATGGAGGGGTGAGCCAGATGGAGGGGTGGAGCCGGATGGGGTGGCTGGATGGAGGTGAGCCGGATGGGGGTGAGACCGGATGGAGGGGTGAGCCGGATGGAGGGGTGAGCCGGATGGGGGGGCGAGCTGGATGGAGGCGGGCCGGATGGAGGCGAGCCGGAACAATCTGTCAGCCAGACTGGTAATTACACAGCCTCTCTTACAACTTTAGTAGAAAATGTTTGAGATATTAAAAGATGTTTCGTTCTTAAGGCGTCGAGAGAGAGAGAGAGAGAGAGAGAGAGAGAGAGACCGTAGATAACACACATACACACACACACACACGCACACACCTGTCATGAGTAAAATTACACCTGAGTTACTTAGAGCAACTCTCATTAAACATAATTAACCCTTTAAAATAACACGCACCTGCCTTCGTATACCTGAGATAACGCTTACTACTGTTACTTATTAAGGAACTTTTACTTGTGTTACGTGGTTAAGGAACGCTCACTATTGTTACCTGCCCCAAGAAATTAACTCTACCTGGAGATCATTAGGTAAAACGGACTAATTAACCTGAATAGACTTACCTGTAGAGTGAATCCCCAGGTGAGTATCTTTAGGTGGTACTCTTGTGGGGTTAGGTTAGGTTAGGTTAGGTTAGGTTAGGTTAGGTTAGGTTCTGGTGTCGTCAATTACCCCTTTTTCTCTCCTTCTTCTCCAACAACCCCCTCCCCCCCTCTCCCCCCCACCACCTCCCTCACTACAATAAACCTCAGCCTCCATCAACCTCGCTATATTTCCGGGTTATGTTCCGTCACGGTCTGGCCTCCACACACTAATTCCAGATTATGTAAAGTTACTCGGGTTTATTTGTGTTCAACGAATATTCATGAGTGCAACACCGCTGTCTGTGTGTGTGTGTGTGTGTGTGTGTGTGTGTTGATGTTTATGTCTGTTTTTTTAGTGTGTTTGTTATGTCTGTGTGGTTGTAGTTGTGGTGGTAATGGTGATGATAGTGGTAGTTGTGGTGGTAATGGTGATGATAGTGGTAGTTGTGGTGGCAATATTAGAAGTAGTAATAGTAGTAGTTGTAGTAATAGTAGTAGTAGTGATGATGGTGGTAATAATAGTGGTAGTAGTGGTGGTATTTGTGGTAGTAGTTGTGGTAGGGGGAAGAACATGTTATACCACTAATGCAGGAGTAATGGCGTAGCTCCTTAAAGAACCATTAGAGAGAAGTACCTTGGAGACGCCACAACACATCCCCCCCGTAACTCTCTCTCTCTCTCTCTCTCTCTCTCTTTCTCTTCATATCTCTCTCTTTCTCCTCTTTTCTTCCCTAACCTAACCTAACCCAACCCAACCTAACCTAACCAAAAGATGACACAAGTCTCCACAATATGTCACAGTAATTACTTGGAAAATATATCGTGTTTGTTGTCGAGAGCTGCTGCGTTGGAGGAGGGAGGTGTTGGAGGAGGGGGTGTTGGAGGAGGGGGGTGTTGGAGGAGGGAGGTGTTGGAGGAGGGAGGTGGCGGCAGGCAATGGAGGGATGAAGAAGAAGGAGGTGGAGAAGGAGGAAGAGGAGGAGGTAGCAGATGTTGTAGAAGGAGGAAGCATGTATTGGAGGAGGAGGCGACGGCAGGTGTTGGAGGGATGAAGGAGAAGGTGGAGGAAGAGGAGGAGGAAGAAGAGGAGGAGGAGGAAGAGGAGGAGGAGGAGGAGGAGGAAGAAGATAGGTGCCGCCTAATGACGCCACCAAAATGAGAGTCATATTTCACACACACAAAGCTGCCACCTTGCCTCTGTGACGCCCCCGCCTACCTCACTCTCTCGGTACCTGGAGAATATCGGTACCTGGAGAATATCGGTACCTGGAGAATATCGGTACCTGGAGAATATCGGTACCTGGAGAATATCGGTACCTGGAGAATATCGGTACCTGGAGAATATCGGTACCTGGTAGAAACTCGGTACCTGGTGGGATTTTGGTATGTACTAGAATCCCTCCCTTCCTTCTTCCTTCCACTCCTTCTCTCTCTCTTCCTTCCCTCCCTTCTGCCTTCTGCCTTCCTTCCTCTTTCTCTTCCTCCCTCCCCCCCCCTCCCTCCCTCCTCCCTCCTCCTCCCTCCCTCCACTATTGACAGCCTCTCCTGATTGGTTTCTCAACTACCATTCAGGATCAGCCAGCTGGCCAGTCAATGAATCTTTTTCCCTGAGTTGAATCTATGGTCTTCAGTCCGGATTATCAGGGTCAGTCTCTGGTCCGGATTATCGAGGTCAGTCTCTGGTCCGGGTTATCGAGGTCAGTCTCTGGTTCGGATTACTGGGGGATTTTGTCTGTGTTTTTGTCCGGATTAACGAGGGATTATTAGTGGGTTTGTCGGATTATCGGGGATGCAATACACTATTTATTAAGTGTTTTCTATAATACAGTAAGAGACGTGTGAATTGGGTGAGAGAGAGATGTGAGTGGGCGAGGAGAGATGTGGGTGGGCGGGGAGAGACGTGGGTGGGCGAGGGAGAAACATGGGTGGGCGGGGAGGAGAAACGTGTGGGTGGGTGGGGAGGAACGTGGGTGGGCGAGGAGAAACGTGGGTGGGCAGGGATAGACGTGGGTGGGCGGGGAGAAACGTGGGTGGGCGTGGAGAAACATGGGTGGGCGGGGATAGACGTGGGTGGGGTGGGGAGAAACACATGGGTGGGTGGGCAGGGGACAGACGTGTGGGCGGGCAGGGACAGACGTGTGGGGTGGGCTGGGAGACGTGGGTGGGCAGGCGGGGTGTAATCAATGAGAGTTACACACAGTTAGGGAAACACTGACTTAAGACCGTGAAAATATGACGTGATATTTCTTCTCTTTTCTTAGGGTAAATCTCTCTACCAGTCCCTCCCTCCTTATTCCTTCCTTCCATCCCTCCTTCCTTCCTTCCCTCCTCTCCTATACCCTCACTCCCTCCTTCCTTCCTACTCTTCCTCCCTCCTTACTATCCCTTCGTCTACCTCCTTCACACCCTCTCTCAGTTCCTTCCCTCTCTCTACTTCACTCCCTCCCAACCTTCCCTCACTCCTTCCCTCCACCTCCCTCCCTCCCTCCCTCCTTATCACGTCTGGTGATTTATGGTTAGTGAAGGTTGTTGGTCCGTGATTTACATACATCGTTATTGATGAAGGGGAGTAAAGCACGCCCACCACCACGCCCACCATCACGCCTACCACCACGCCCACCAACGCCTACACCACGCCTACCACCACGCCAACCACCACGCCAACCACCACGCCTACCACCACGCCCACTACGCCCACCACCACTATACAGGATATATTGGGTATAAAGTTCAGTATTAAATGTCACAGAAAGACTAAAATACGTAAAACATATTTCCGGATTGTGTTGTAGCTGTGTGATAATAACCTACCCTAACCTAACCATTTGAAACTGTTCTCTTGATTGTGGAAATATACTAAGACCGGGTTATAAAAGTGGGCTTGTTTAGACACCTGCCTTGATTGTTTGTTTGTTGATTTAATTGTTTATATACTTGATTTGAAGAGAGTCGAAAATGGCTACCCGTGTGTGTGTGTGTGTGTGTGTGTGTGTGTGTGTGTGTGTGTGTGTGTGTGTGTGTGTGTGTGTGTGTGAGTCGCTTCGTCCCTGTTTCTCAAGCAAGCAAGCTTTCCCCCTCCTCCTCTATTCCCTCTCTCCTCCTTTCCTACCCCCTCCTCCCCCCATCTCCCCTTATCCCCCTCCCCTCTCCTGCCACACTTACCTCCTCCCCAACCCCTCCTCCTCCCTCCACCAACCCCTCCTCTCCCTCCCCCAAACCTCCCTCTCCCCTCCCCACCTCCCTCCCTCCACCAACCCTCCCTCCCTCCCCCACCCTCCCTCCACAGCACCACACCCCAGGCAGGGAGAGGCTCAGCCCACCTCCACCATCTAAATCTCTTCCTTGTATCTATACATTTAGATGCTTATAGCTACACTCTGTATACGTGCTGGTGTATATGTATGACTGTATGTTTATATGTATACATTAGTAGAAGGATGTAGTGGTATGTATGACTGTGTATATATTTCGTTAGCCCAATAGCACGCGGACTTCTACATACAATCAACACCTCACATTTTTTTCTATATATTTCAACTTAATATATAAACTAGTACACACACATACACACACACACACACACACACACAACACACACACACACACACACACACACACATACACATACACACACACACACACACACACACACACACACACACACACACACACACACTTTCGTAAATTAAATCAGAAATTCAAATGAGGAACACAGAACACACACACACACACGGACGGACAGCAGCCATCTTATATAATCTTGTTCATCAGCAAAGACTAAATTTACATACCTAACCTAACCTAACCTAACCTAACCTAACCTAACCTAACCTAACCTAACCTAACCTAACCTAACCTTATTACTGTTATCAACTTTTTCGAAATATTATGTAAATCAAATGAGTTTTTTTTCGCCCCTTCAGTACTTTTGTTGTCGGTCTCGTTTGGTCTCGTTTGGTCTCGCTTGATCGTAAGTTACTGTCTCGTTATGTTCTCGTTATTGATCAAGGTAGAGTCATAGTGGCAAGTTGACGCCATCTTCGTTGTTGTTGTTGTCGTGGGGTTGAGGGTAGAGTCTCAGGGGTATTTTGGAGGCCATGTTGGAAGGGGTAAAGTGACAGGAACGTAATTAAGGGTAGTACAGGTAGATCCCCTCCCCTACCCTCCTCCCCCCCCTCTTTCCTCTCTCCCCTCCGCCCCCCCTCTCCTTTACCCGTCCATCCCCCTACACGTCGAAGTAAAGCCGCCCAACCACCCAGCCGCCCTGCCACCCACACATGGAACACACACCCACACACACAACACCAACCCCCACACACGGAACACACACCCACACACAGGAACACACACCCACACAGGAACACACCCCACACACGGAACACACACCCACACACGGAACACACACCCCACACGGAACACACACCCCCACACACACACAGAACACACACACCCACACACACACGGAACACACACCCCACACACACGGAACACACCCCCACACACACGGAACACACACCCACACACACGAACACACACCCACACACTGAACACACCCCCACACACGGAACACACACCCACACACACGGAACACACACCCACACACGGAACACACCCCACACACACACGGAACACACACCCACACACGGAACACACACCCACACACTGAACACACCCCCACACACGGAACACACCCCCACACACAGGAACACACCCCACACACACGGAACACACCCACACACACAGAACACACACCCCACACACCAGAACACACCCACACACAGAACCACACCCACACACAGAACACACACCCACACACACTGAACACACACCCACACACACTGAACACACACCCACACACGGAACACACACACACACACACAGAACACACCCCCACACACTGAACACACACCCACACACGGAACACACACCACCACACACTGAACACACACCCACACACTGAACACACACCCCACACACAGGAACACACCCCACACACTGAACACACACCCACACACACGGAACACACACACACACTGAACACACCCCCACACACACAGAACACACACCCACACACAGAACACACACACTGAACACACCCCACACACGGAACACACCCCACACACACTGAACACACCCCCACACACAGAACACACACCACACACTGAACACACCCCCACACACGGAACACACCCACACACAGAACACACCCCACACACTGAACACACACACACACAGAACACACCCCCACACACACAGACACACCCCCACACACGGAACACACACCCACACACTGAAACCACCCCCACACACGGAACACACACCCACACACAGAACACACCCCCACACACGGAACACACACCCACCACACAGGAACACACCCCCACACTGAACACACCCCCACACACACAGACACACCCACACACTGAACACACCCCCCACACAGGAACACACACACACAGAACACACCCCACACACAGAACACACACCCCACACACACAGAACACACCCCACACACACAGGAACACACACCCACACACACGAACACACCCCCACACACACTGAACACACACCCCACACACAGACACACCACACACAGAACACACACCCCACACACTGAACACACACCCACACACAGAACACACACCCACACACACAGAACACACACCCCACACACACACAGAACACACACCCACACACAGAACACACACCCCACACACACCAGGAACACACACCCACACACACACTGAACACACACACACCCCACACACACACTGAACACACACACCCCACACACAGAACACACCCCACACACAGAACACACACCCCACACACAGAACACACCCCACACACTGAACACACCCCACACGGAACACACACCCACACACAGGAACACACACCCACACTGAACACACACCCACACACAGGACACACAGAACACACACCCACACAGAACACACCCCCACACACTGAACACACCCACACACGGAACACACCCCACACACACAGACACACACACACTGAACACACACCCACACAGAACACACCCCACACACAGAACACACCCCACACAGAACACACCACACACACACTGAACACACACCCACACACAGAACACACACACACACACTGACACACACATGAACACACACCCACACACTGAACACACACCCACACACAGAACACACCCACACACACAGGAACACACCCCCACACACAGAACACACACCCCCACACACGGAACACCCCACACACACTGAACACACACCCACACACACACACAGACACACACACACACACACTGAACACACACACCCACACACAGAACACACCCCCACACACAACAGGAACACACACCCACACACACGGAACACACACCCACACACTGAACACACACCCACACACTGAACACACCCACACACACTGAACACACCCCACACACACGGAACACACACCCACACACAGGAACACACCCCCACACACACAGAACACACCCCCACACACGGAACCACACCCACACACAGGAATACACACCCCACACGGACACCAACCCTCTCCTGTCGCCTCTATGATTCATGGAACACAGCTTTCCACAAACTCACACAAACTTTCCCTCTGGCTCTAGTGGGCGTGGGGTGGGCTGGGGTGGGGTGGGGTGGGTGGGGTGGGGTGGGGGGCTGGGGTGGGCTGGGGTGGGTGGGGTGGGCAGGTGTGAAGCGATGCTTTTCTGTTTTTATTTTTCTCGTGGGTGGGATGGCAAGCTTTTATTTAGAGGTGAGGTGCCCTCTTTTTGAGAGGAAAAGGTATTGTTTATTTATTTCATTTTTATAGTGTAATGTGGGCGGTGGGTGAGAGGGTTGGGATTGGATGAGTGTGGGTGGGGTGTGGGTTGTGGTTGGTGAGTGTGGATGATTGTGGGTGGGTGTGGATGAGGTGTGGGTTGGGTGGTAGTATCCTTACGTCAGAGGTGTGTTTGGATACAAGCTATGATTAATTAATATTGTTGTTGTAGTGGTAGTAGTAGCAATAGTAGTAGTAGTCGTAGTTGTTGTTGTATTAAATAGTAGTAGTAGTAGTAGCACGTTTATTATTATTATTATTATTATTATTATTATTATTATTATTATTATTATTATTATTATTATTATTATTATTATTATTATTATTATTATTATTATTATTATTATTATTATTTATATTATTTTTTATTATTATTATCATCATCATCTAGACACAGTTAACAATATTAACATCAACATAACACAGTAAAGCTCCTCCTCCCGATTCTACATCAACAAGGACAAACTTGATTCAGGACAAACTTACATACGAGTATATTAACAAACTTAGATACACAACTTGGTGACTTATGGCAATGATTCTTAATTTACCCTCAAGTTAAATTTTTCTCCTAACTTATTAATTTAATCTACAATGTTAAAATGGTGTTAAATATGGCGTAGGAATTTGTATAAGACTCTAGTTAGGTTAGATTTATGTTATGGTGGGTGTGTGTGTGTGTGTGTGTGTGTGTGTGTGCGTGTGTGTGTGTGTGTGTGTGGTACGTGGGTTTAAAGTGTGTTGTTTATACTGATGGTGGCAACACTGCTGGGTAGTGTTGCCAAGTGTGGAATAAAATGTATTTATGGTTCAAGTTGGTGGTGGTGTGGTTCTTTCTCTCTCTCTCTCTCTCTCTCTCTCTCTCTCTCTCTCTCTCTCTCTCTCTCTCTCTCCTGTTATCACGTTAATGCAGGAAGAAACAAGCCATTAGTCACCCCTACCTTTCAGTAATCTTGTTATCTTACAGCCACGTGAAGAACCACACACACACACACACACACACACACACACACACACACACACACACACACACACACACCGGGGAACTTGTGACGTAAATGTTGACTAACGATTCATTTAGGCCGAGACCAGACTCAGGCCCTCCCGGAGCTGCCTCGTGTTGTGGGGTGATGGGGTGATGGGGGTGAGGTGGGTTCTTGTGTCTTCTTACCTGTGTTTCATGCCCACTTCACGCCCATTCTACGCCCATTTCACGCCCGCATTACGTCCATCTTACGTTCTTAGTGATGAGTGTGATTATAGTGGTGGTGGGGGTGAATGGTGATGATTATTCTTTCTAACCTGTGTATGTCGCGCCCATCTGACGCCCACGCCCACTTCTCATGGGGGGCGTCACTATTCATCTCGAGGAAGAAAAATTAAAAAATCTTTAATCATGGTGTGTGTGTGTGTGTGTGTGTGTGTGTGTGTGTGTGTGTGTGTGTAGGTAACATTGCTTTTATGCTTAAGAAAGTATTTAGCAGGATGCAGTGAAGGAGGGAGGGAAGGAGGATGAGTGGAATGTAGGGAAGGAAGGAAGGAGAAGGACATAAATGATTTTAACGCTATGAGTGAAGCTTTCGTACAAGTGCTTCAATGCTTCGAAACCTAACCCACACCAGCCCACCCCTACCCCAATCCACCCCACTTCCCAACCCACCCAACCTCTGCCTTACCTTACCCACCCTCTACACCCCCTGCCCCTTCCACCCTCCCACCCCATGTCCACCTGCCCACCCCTACCCCACCCCTGCCCACCCCCTGCCCACCCTACCCACCCCCCTGCCCCACCCCTGCCCACCTGCCCACCTGCCCACCCTGCCCTTGCTCCTGCCTGTCCTACACATTCCCAGGAGGTCGTCTCTAAGTTCCAGCAGCTCTCATTCCTCCAGGCTGGTGCTGACTGCCTGTGTCGCTCCTCCTCCTCCTCCTCCTCCTCCTCCTCCTGTTCTTTTTCTTCCTCTTATTCTTCGTTCTTCCTCTTCTTCCTTTTCATCTTCCTCTTTTTCCTCTTCATCTTTCTCTTATTCCTCTTTCTCTTCGTCTTCTTCCTCTTCCTCCTCCCTCGTCTTCCTCCTCCTCTTCCTCCTCCTTTCTGCTGCTGGGTCTGGATCAGGGGTAATGAACAAGGTCTTCAATCAACCCTTCTCAACCTAACCTGTTCTCGGTGCTGTAGTGATGAGACTGCTTGTAACTTACCCTTAACCCCTAACACCCTTATAGTACCCTTAACCCCTTAACACCCACCTTAACACAGTAACTTATTCCTTAACCCTTTAATTTAGAACACTTGCCCACTTAACTCTTAACTTATCCCTTGCTTGTCCCTTAACCCCATAACTTACATAGGTTACCCCTTAACCCTTACCTGAGCCCTTAACCCTTACCTGAGCCCTTAACCCTTACCTGAGCCCTTAACCCCTTAGCGTTATTTATGGACCTTAATAGTCTTCTATCTCTTTCCCAACTTTATTAATAACCCTTTATACCCTTCTCTCTCTCTCTCTCTCTCTCTCTCTCTCTCTCTCTCTCTCTCTCTCTCCTCTCTCTCTCTCTCTCTCTCGCAACACCAACCCTCCCTACAAGTCCTAAGACACCCCACCCCCCTCCCCCTCCCCCCCACCACCAACTCTGGGATAAGGCTGTAGAAGAAAGGTTACGTAAGATGGTCGTTATTTAAGGTGAATTACAGGTGAGTTGTGTGTGTGTGTGGGGGGGGGGCTCCAGGTGTACAGTGTTGCAAGAGTACCACGAACAGGCTAATTTTTTTTTCAAGGATACGATATGAATCAGTTTAACCTAACCTAACCTAACCCAGGTATCACTAGGGGTGTGTAATCATCAGGTCGTCCCCCTAACCATTAACAATTTGGCCCACACACACACACTCAGGTAGGTTCACTATGTACCTGCCTTAATTAATTACCGTATATTACCTGTACTGTAGCGTGATTACCTTTAGTGGATCTCTCCCTCCGTGTAAACAAAGACCATTTATCTTCTTCCCTCAGCTGGTGTGACGTAAACAAACAAACAATGGCTTCCTCCCTCCCTGTGGGTATTAGATTATAAACAATTATTCTCTCTCTCTCTCTCTCTCTCTCTCTCTCTCTCGTCTATAATGAGTTAGTTAATTGAAAAACAGTTCAATCTTACCTAACCTAACCCACCAGGTAACTTCAGGTAATTAATCAACAGGTGAAATAAAGCTCGTGGGCTAATTATCTTCAGGTGATCCAAATTGACGTTAGTTTTGTGTTTTATCGTAAGTCAAGCAGGTAAGATACTGCCATAAGTCATCACTTACGAGAGCCTTTATGAGTCCAGGTGTGTTGTGGATCACCTGTGCCGCCATCTTGGTTTCTTGTGTTTACATGATGACGTCACCTGTTGTGTAGTTGAGAGAGAGAGAGAGAGAGAGAGAGAGAGAGAGAGAGAGAGAGAGAGAGAGAGAGACCTCTTCAGATCCAACTAACAAACACCATCTAGTCATTAATTAATATAATGTATGAATATATTAAGATTTACAACATTGTGTATTATAATGTATTAGTGTAGTAACCTGTGTCCCGCCATCACTGTGTTCTGATGGGCGGGTTTATCATGATGACGCTGGCTACATCCCCCTCCCCGCCACTCTCATATGACTCAAGGAAATGATGGCCGCTCTTCATAGCCACTTGAACTCGGTACTAAAAGTTAAAGTGAGTAATAAAAAAAGAGACGAAATTGAGTATAACCGTTAAATAAAAAGAGAGAGAGAGAGAGATTTGATCCATTTTGTCTTATGGATAATATTTGGGGATATATTTTGACGTCATTTTGTAAACAGAATCGTTATAAATAGCCAGATAAGAAACTAAATAAATCCCTTTATGACTTAACCTCCTCGTGGGGGGATTAACTTGAGGATTTATCATGGTAAAGGTGAAATAGGAAGTGAGAATACAGGTAAAACTCACCTTAATGAGGAGTGTTAACAGGAGGTCAGGTCCGTGTGTTGACGGGCGCGCTGTGTTCACTGGCTATAGAATCACACTTAAGGCCAGGTGTAGGACTGAAGGTGAATCTTGATGTTTTGATGGGGAGGATAGGTGGGGAGGGGAGGTAAGGACGAGGGTAGGTGGGGAGAAGGAGGAGTAGAGGAGGTAGGTGGGAGGAGGTGGGGGAGGTAGGTGGGAGGAGGTGAGGGGAGGTAGGTGGGAGGAGGTGGGAGGTAGGTGGGGAGGTAGGTGGGGGGAGGGGGAGGTGGGGAGGATAGGTGGGGTGGGAGGCTGAGAGAGGAGGTAGGTGTGAAATTGAGGAAGAAGAAAGGAGGAAATAGGAGAGAAGGGAGGAGGTGGAAGAGGTGGAGAAAAGACACACACACACACACACACACACACACACACACACACACACACACACACACACACACACACACACACACACACACACACACATACACACACACAGGTCAGCTCAGCCTTCACCAAACTCAGATTTTTCAGCCGGTTTTAATCCAAGGCGCTCTATCAGAGTCCACTTATTACGTAATGGAGGAGGAGGGAGGAGGGAAGGAGGAGGAGGAGGAGGGGAGAAGAGGAAGGAGGAGGGAGGAGGTGTGAGGGGGAGGGAAGAGGAGGAGGAGGAGGAGGAGGAGGTGGCCTTTTCGTTCGTCTCTGCTCTTTTTCCTTCCTTTACCACTTGCTCCTCCACCCCTCCACCCCTTTACCTCCCTTTCTCCCTCTTCCTGCCCTTCCACACTCTTTCCCCCTTCCTTATCCTTCCCTTTCCATTCTCCTTTTTCGCCTCTCCGCCCCTTGTTCCGCTCGTCCCGGCTCTTCACTCAGTGTAAAAGATGGACCAGTCTGGGCTAATTAGTGAACACCAATTGGCAACATTTTTCTCTCCCTCACCCCTCTCTCTCTCTCCCTCTTTCTCTCTCTCCCCTCACCTCTCTCTCTCTCTCTCTCTCCCCTCTCCCCTCACCTCTCCTCTCTCCCTCCCCTCTCTCCTCTCTCCCTCCCTCCTCTCCTACCTCCCTCGTCTCCCCTCCAACTCTCACCCCTCTCTCTCTCCCCTCACCTCTCTCTCTCCCTCTCCCCTCACCCCTCTCTCTCTCTCCCTCACCCCTCTCTCCCTCCCTCTCTCCTACACTCCCCTCGTCTCCCCTCCAACTCTCACCCATTATGTCAGTTCATATGGTTATGGCCCTACTCTTTGGTGGCTATATTGGGGGATGTCACTGTCGGCCATGTTGGATCACTACCGGAAGTACCTCGTCGGCCATATTGGATTATTAGCGGAAGTTGTGATCGGCCATATTGGATCTAGCAACTCAATTCTCCTTATAATGAGAGGTTAATATAGCGACCTGCAGCGAGTCAAGATGGCTGAGATATATAACAGGGCATAGTTGCTATATTAGGTCTATGTAGGGTTATATAGTGGACATATTGGCTCAACAAGGGGAGATATATTGGTCTATTTACCCCAGGAAGGGAAAATTTATTGTTTTTAATTAGAGGAAGAGGGAGGGTTTTTTTCTCTCTCTCACTTTCTCTCTTTCTCTCTCACTTTCTCTCTTTCTCTCTCTCTCTCTCTTTTTCTTCTCTTTCACTCATTAAATTGTGGTCTATTGGGCCCCTGTCCTCTTGGGCCCCAAACTAACCATTAGGACTCCAATTCGAATGGTTAGGTTAGGTTAGGTTAGGTTAGGTTAGGTTAGGTCAGGTTAGGTTAGAACTGTTATAAGTATTGGCAGTATACATAATTACATCATACATTACGTCATTCATTACGTCATCGAGTTATATTGACGTCATAGTTGAGTTGCCAGAGAGCTATTTTATCCCCCCTTATATTACCCCCCTCCCCCCCTCCCCCCCCACTAATCCCTCCTGATATAAGATTATAATATATCCAGGTAGAGGCGGCAGCGCTGGGGTATCTCCTCTTGGTGCCATAAATCCCAGCAACTTAATGGCGTCTTGTGTCACCTGACTTCTTCTTGATGAAAATACGCCATTAAGTTGTTTTTAGGGGGGGGTGTTGAAGATGCCATAATGACCCTTACCATTAACCCCTCTCTTTTTCCCTCTTCTTTTCCTCTTTTTCCCTTTTTCCCTCTTTTTTCCCATTCCCTCCGCCCCCTCTCCTTTCCTCCGCTTTCTCTTCCTTTCGTTTCCCTCTTTTACCACCTTTCCTTCCCTCCTTTCCCCTCTCTTCCCTCTTTTATATATGGGAATTTGGGGATGGGTAGGGGATAGTGGGGGTAGGAAGGAGGGGTAGAGAGAGAGAGAAAGGAGGGAGGCAATGTGTGTGTGTGTACCTCTGTCGTGTGATGGATCATTAGACGTGGACACCTGACATTCTCACCTCCCTCTTACACCCCTCCACCACGCCCCTCCCCCTCACCTCCCCCCCTCACACCTCACCCGTCCCCCTCCACCCCTCCCCCCTCCCCACCCCACACCCCTCCCCCTCCACACCTCCCCCCTACACTTCCCCCTCCCCCCCTCACCCTTCCCCTTCCCCCTCACCCCTCCCCCCTCCACACCTCCCCTCACCCCTCACCCCTCCCCTCCCCCTCCCCCCCTCACCCCCTCCACCCCTCCCCCTGCCCCCCTCACCCCCTCACCCCTCCCCCCTCACCCCTCCCCCCCCCCTCCCCCCTCACCTAGCCCTGCAGTGTACAATATTTACTTAACCCCTAAATACAGGTTGAGTTAGGACCCAAAGATGAGATAAAATGTAAATAAATAATACTGTTAATAATTACTAATAACAGCCATCAACTAGGTAGGATAATGACCTTAATGCCTTGTTATTTATGGTCCAAATTCCCCGAGTTAGTGCACGTGAGTCTGGCCCTTAATGACCTCTGGACATGGCACTGTCTTGCCTCATGTGGCTGGCTACAGGATTAGTGATTTATACACACACGTTGGTAAACACACACACACACACACACACACGCACACACACACACTCACAGGTAGGCTCAGGTGTCAGTGTTTTAATTACGACGCCCACCTGACCCTCACAACACACTGAGTCCTGCCTCCTATTGCCCAGCTGAGAGAGAGAGAGAGAGAGAGAGAGAGAGAGACCTAACCTAACCTAGAGTCTCCGTATACTTTTGTCGCCATTTTTAACTGTAGTGTCTTGTTTCGTGGTTTAATCGGTCTTGTTAAACACGTTGGTGGATGTCCAGTTAATGGGGATTTATGACATATGAACCGCAGGGCAAGAACAGGAACCGCAGAGATAGAACCGCATAAGAACCACACACACACACACAGAACCGCAGCACAGATTTTAAAGGAAACTTGGCCACAAACTAGGCAGGCAGTTATGGTTAATGGTAATCAAACAAGATAACGAGGCAACACTAACACCTACACAACACAAGCACACGTAGTAACAAACACTACAAAACGTGGTGATAGATGGCGCTGGTGTGGAGTACAGTACTTATAGTGTGTTTACATTACCTATAGTCTACACACAGCTCCTCCGCTTTATATATTCTTGTTTATTTTAGAATTTAATAGAGATTAATAATGATTTTGAGGGAGATATGGAGGTGTTTGTGTGTATGAGTGAAGGAGGGTGGGTGAGGGAGGGTGGGTGGGTGAGTAGTGATGGATGAGCGGCATTAGCGGGTGGCGGCAGTGTCGTTGGCTGCTGGGTGATGGATGTCGTGTCCTATACCACACTGCCGCCTCGATAGCACGCTGCAGGACTCCACTACCACCTATCAAGGGGGGGGACACGCCATTACAGAACATTTCTTAAAAGATACTGCGAGTTTCCTTCCGCTTGTGTTGTTAGGTTAGGTTAGAAGCCTAGAATAATATAAAACAAGACCGATTGCTTTAAAAATCATATAAATACTTTAGGTCTCGTGTTCATGGTAACTTCTCCAACATTGGCCGTCTCCTCCCCTCGTCCCCGCAACATCAGTCGTTCTCGTCGTCATGGTAACCGAGGCGCCTCACCCCATCCCCCCCCTGGTGGTCAAAAAATAGCGTGATGGCGGTGAATATATTGAGTCTTGGTGAAGTTACTGTGGCCGTGACGGTCTGGAGAGAGAGAGAGAGAGAGAGAGAGAGAGAGAGAGAGATTAACCAGATTTAGTAAGTAGAGATTGTTATGGTTCACCTGTCCGTGTTACCTGGGGAAGACTCATTAACACAGGTATTTGTTCTCACTTCTTTCTGTATTATATCACTAAACACTTATATGTCGTTCTTCAGGTTTGTGTTGTAGTGATGGCGACATAAACTGAGAGTATAATGTTGATTGTTTTATCTTAAAGGATCACCTGAAGATTAACCACCCCAGCTTATATCACCTGAAGATTAACCAACCTTATATTACCTAACCTAACCTAACCTAACCTAACCTAACCTAACCTAACCTAACCTAACCTAACCTAACCTAACCTAACCTAACCTAACCTAACCCGAAGCCCCTCATTCTCGTGTTTACAATGTGTGGTAATTCGTAATAACTGGTTCATTCGTTAGAAGGCTCCAATCACCTGCAGGTTAATGAGTAACTTACAGGTGTGTTATTAGGACGTCATGTGTGTGGGGGTATTATGCCAGGTGTTTGTCATGAGCTTAGAGGGCTGTCATGTGTGTGTGTGTGTGTGTGTGTGTGTGTGTGTGTGTGTGTGTGTGTGTGTGTGTGTGTGTGTGTGTGTGTGTGTGTGTTCAAAGGGAATTCCATTTAACAGCAGCCAGACACAGCAGCAGGCGAACGCTGGCAGCCGAGCGAACACAGCAGCAGGCAGACACAGCAGCAGCATGGCAGGCAGACACAGCAGTAAACAGGGACAGTGGGAAATCCTTTGCGGCAGATGACAGTAGTTGTAGCAGCAGCCGAGGTGGTGTTAGGAGCCTTCTCGGCAGGCCGAGGGAGGCTGTGAGCCGAGGAGGCTGTGAGGCCAGGGGGCTGTGAGGCCGAGGGGGGCTGTGAGGCCAGGGGAGGCTGTAGCCGGGCGGGGGGCGCCAGGGCCGAGGGCTGTGAGGCCAGGGGAGGCTGTGAGGCCGAGGGGAGGCTGTGAGGCCGGGGAGGCTGTACGTAGGACCACACAGTCATACCGTCATGGGGTTCAAGGGCCAATCAGGGCAGTTATACCCGCATGTAAGTGGGTTTTGTCCTTACCACTTACAGAACAAAGCTGAGAAAGGAACGTTGAACTGAGCATTAGAAGAACGTGTTACCTGGCCTGGACGGAACGTTTTACCTGGCCTGGACGGAACGTTTTTAGTGGCGGCGGTAAAGGCAGAACGTTTGAGCTCACAAAAGCGAGTTAATGAAAGGTGGAGGAGATAAAAGATGAGAGAGAGAGAGAGAGAGAGAGAGAGAGAGAGAGAGAGAGAGAGGTGTACATATGGCCCTCATCTTACCTGGCGTGGTTGTGACCCTTACACCTGGTGGAGGGGGTCACCTGTACCGTACGTGTTGTTGTTGTTCCTCAGAGACACTTAGTAAATTGAAGACACCTGTTATCTCTCCCTCCCTCCTTCACCTCCCTCCTTCCTTCACCTCCCTCCTTCCTTCTCTCTCCACCTCCCTCTCCACCTAAGCTAAATGGAGCCAACACCTGACAGAGACTCAAGTGTCAGGTGATCGTCGAGAAGTATAAGTTATCGTTACGAGAGTTTGTGGCGCTGAGTTGTACAGGACCATTGGTTGTGGCCCTGGGTTTGTGGTGCTGGGGGGGGGAGGATGGACAAGGTGAAGGTGAAGGTGAAGATGAATGGGGAGGTAAGGAAAGGATGGAGGAGGAGTGATGAAGGAGTGAAATGTGGAAGTGTGTGTTGAGTGGGAGGGAGTGTGGAGGGAGGAGTGTGGAGGGAGGGAGTGTGGAGGAGTGAGTGTGGGGGAGGGAAGGGTGGGGGAGGGAAGGCAGCAGTTTTAGCAACCTTCAGTATATTTTCGCCCTAAAAAATGCTTCTCCTAATTTCCCCAGGGGGCCGACCTATCGTAATGGTGCCTCTACTAATGGTTAGGTTAGGGTAGTGTTAACATTAGGTTAGGTTAGGCTAGGTTTGATTTGATTAGAGTAGTGTTAGAGTAGGTTAGGTTAGGTTAGGTTAATACCAATATACAGTGCCTTAATATAATTCTGTTCTCCCTTCACCGCACTTTCTCTCTTCTCCTCTCTCCCCTCACCCTTCCCCCTTCCTTCCACCCCTCCTCCCCTTGCTCCCACCTCCTCCCCCCACCCTTCCACCCCCCTCCCCCCATACTCCCTCCTCCCCCTCCACACTGTTCAGCCTCCCTAACTCTCACATTCCAGGAATTACCATAAATATTCCAAAGGGAAAAAGTTGGCACCAAATAAACAAGAATATAGCCGGAGCCGTGTGTGTGTGTGTGTGTGTGTGTGTGTGTGTGTGTGTGTGTGTGTGTGTGTGTGTGTGTGTGTGTGTGTGTGTGTGTGTGTGTGTGTGTGTGTGTGTGTGTGTGCGTGCGTGCGTGCGTGTAACATCTTACAGTGTCTCATTTGATTACAGGTGATGTTGACGGCAGGTGGCATGAACCTGTCCTGACACCTGTGCAGTCTGGTCCACCACACACCTGTGCAGCCTGCCACACACCTGTACAGCCTCTCACCTCGTAATCAACACCTGCAGGAGATCGCTCAGGTGAAATCATTAAGTCAAAGGTAAGTCTTATTCACCTGTTAATTTATATAATCAGTTTAATATATATATATATATATATATATATATATATATATATATATATATATATATATATATATATATATATATATATATATATATATATATATATGTATAATGACTCTAGGAATTAATTGTTTACCTTTACAGTTCTATATAATTACAGCTAATTGATTTATATGTTGATAGTAACGATGAGAGAGAGAGAGAGAGAGAGAGAGAGAGAGAGAGAGAGAGAGAGAGAGAGAGAGAGACATAACTTGGTATACATCTGCACTTGTGCTGAGCTCGGCGCCTTCACTAACTTATGGCGCTGCTTCTCTAAGGTGCTGCTTTAAGGTGCTGTTCCTCCTCTTAGTTGCTCCTTGATGTGGCTCCTTTAAGATACAGTTTAAAGTTGCTCCTCTAAGTTGTAGTTGTTGTAGGTTGGTGTTGAATAAGTAGTTGCTCCATTAAGTTACTTTTCCATTAAGTTACTGCTCCATTAAGTTACTGCTCCATTAAGTTACTGTACCTTAAAGCTGTTGTTCCTATAAGCTGCTCCTCCAGGTTGTTCCTTTAAGTTAGTGAAGCATTAAGGTGCATCTAATAGCCACGCCTTTTATATAACACATATTATGAGCTGCTGTCGATGGTTCGTCTGGCGCTGATGACTACACCCTTGCTGGCGTTTAGATCACACACACACACACACACACAGACACACCACTATAAACAAACATGTCAGGGCGCCTCTAAGACCAGGTAAGTCTCTAGGATTTTCACTAACACCGTCTTCTTGTTCCTTCCTCCTCCTCCTCCTCCTCTTCCTCCTCCTCCTCCTCCTGCTGGTGGTGTGAGCGTGAAGAAAAAATAGTCTGTCTTACCCCACAGACACGCCTCACCATCCTCCTCCTCCTCCTGCTCCCTCCTTCTCCCCCCTCCTCTCATCTCCCTTCTCCCCCTCCTCCCTCTTCCTGTTCCTCCTCCTCCTCCTCCTAAACCAACCACACATGGGGAGCAAAGCACAAATTATAACTGTGTTGTTATGACTTATCCAGAATAACAGTGTTGCCAAGTATGACCCTTCGGTGTGTGTGTGTGTGTGTGTGTGTGTGTGTGTGTGTGTGTGTGTGTGTGTGTGTGTGTGTGTGTGTGTGTGTGGTGTGTGTGTGTGTGTGTGTGTGTGTGTGTGTGTGTGTGTGTGTGTGTGTGTGTGTGTGTGTGTGTGTGTGTGTGTGTGTGTGTGTGTGTGTGTGTGTGTGTGTGTGTGTGTGTGTGTGTGTGTGTGTGTGTGTGTGTGGTTTATTTCCATTTTTTCTGGTTTATTTTGGCCTGGTTTATTTTTTCCCCTGTGTTTTAGTTCTGGTGTTTTTTTTTTGAGTTTTCTTTTTGTTTTTTAATTGTTTGTTTTATTTCGTGTTTTAATCGTTTTATTTGAAGTGGTTTATTTTTTTTTCCTGTTAGGTTAGGTTAGGTTTATCTTCAGGTGATATATGTTAGGGTGTTCAATCTTCAGGTGATCCTCGCTAAGCCGTGTTAATGGCATAGAAGCTGTCCGTTTGTCTGCCGGTGTAAGAGTTGGCTCAGCGCCGCCCATATCTTGCATTTTACTGTGGGGTCAATTTTTCTCTCTCTCAGCTGCCATTAACGTCATTAACTCCCTCCTTCTCCCCTCTCTCTCCCTCCCTCACTTTCCCCCACCATTTCCCCTTCACTCCCCACCCCCCTCGTTCCTCATCACCCCGACGAGGTTGTAACTTAACTCTAACTGCCAGAAGTCCCTCTTCTTACATCCCCCCTTCCCTTCCCCCTCCCCCTTCCCCCCCCTCCCCCTCCTTCTCTTTCCTCTCTTCCTCCCCTCCTCGTCTCCTTACAACCTTCCTTTCCTCTCCCTTCCTTCCCCTCTCCTTCCCTTCTCTCAATTCCTCCCAACCCTTCCCCCTTCCCTCCCCCCTGCCCTCCCTCCCTTCCCCCTCCCCTGCTCCCCCTCCCTCCCTCCCCCCTCATCCCATCCCCCAGCACTAGACACCTCTTAAGACAGGCGGCTTAAAATCCTATCTTACCTGACGCTACCTAAATCACCTGAAGATTAAACCCCCCTCAAGCTTATTTTACCTGATGATTTAACACCTATTACCGTTATTCTCCCTATTACCGTTATTCTCCCTATTACCGTTATTCTCCTATTACCGTTATTCTCCTATTACCGTTATTCTCCCATTACCGTTATTCTCCCCATTATTATTCTCCCCATTACCATTATCCCTCTCACTATTACCCTCTCTCCCATTCCCTCCTCCCCATTATTATCTCCCATTCTCTCCTCCTCACCTCTCTCTCTTATAGTGTTTACATTCCCTACACACCTCTGCTGGTTCTATCCTGCCCTCCCTCTAGACCACTACGGGTACCTGACGTTACAGTTGAGGAAATGAAGGTGGTCGAGTAGAGTGTCTGCCTTACTGGTTGTTGGGAGGATCTAGGTCTCTCTCTCTCTCTCTCTCTCTCTCTCTCTCTCTCTCTCTCTCTCTGTCTCTCTCTTGAGGCCTAGTGTGCTACATGGGAGAGAGAGAGAGAGAGAGAGAGAGATCCTCGGCTGAGCACCATAATCCCACCACTAATGTTTATTGTGGTGTTAATGGTGCGAAAACTTTCTTAAAACAATGTCCTGCCAGGTGTGTGTGTCCCACCAGGTGTGTAGAGTACAGATGTGTCTAACAGGTGTGCTCTAAACTGTGTGAACTAACAGGTGTGGTCTCCAGGTGTGGGGGTCATGATTACGACCAATCAGCTCACGTTATGCCACCATACGCGTGGATTTTTCTTTTCTACATAAGACCATCTCTCCTCCTTTTCTCCTTCTCCCCCCCTCTCTCCCTCCTCCCCTCTCCCTCCTCTCCCTCCTCCCTCTCCTCTCTCCCCTCCCTCTCCTTCCTCCCTCCTCTCTCCTCCTCCTCTCCTCTCTCCCTCCTCCCCTCACCTCTCCCTCCTCTCCTTCTCCCTCCCTCTCACCTCCTCCCTCCTCCCTCCCTCTCCCCCTCCCTCCCCTCCTCCCTCCCTCTCCTCTCCTCTCCCTCTCTTCCTCTCCTCTCCCCTCTTCTCTTGCCTCTCCTCCCTCCCCTTCCCTCCCTCACCTCTCCTTCCTCTCCTTTCCCTCTCCTCCTCTCACCTTCCCTCCCTCTCCCTTCTCCTCCCTCTCATCTCATCCTCCTCGCCTCTCCCCTCCCTCTCGCCTCTCCCTCCCTCTCACCTTTCCCTCCCTCTCTCTCCTCCCTCTTTCATTCATTCCTCTCCTGCAACCTTCCCTCCTCCTCCTCCTCCCTGCCTCCTTCCTCCACCTACCCCCTCCCCCCATCCCCTCCCTACCCCCTCCTAGTTACCTCTCACACAGAATAAATCAGATGAATCCAAACTTGAGGGGACGTGTCAGACCAGAGACCCCAGGACCCGACCGCTGAATCTCCAGGTAATTGTGCCAATATAGACTATCTGCTTGGTATGCTGCCCGGCCTGAGGGGGAGAGGTGAGAAGAGGTGGACAGGTTGTGGAGGGAAGGAGAATGAGGGGATGAGGGTGGAAAAAAAAGGAAGGTAGGGAGGAAAGTGAGCAACAGGTGTGGAAAGGGGAAGAATGTTACAATCAGCCACCATACCACCATACCACCTCCACCACCACCACCACATCAGCCACCAACCAGCCACCACCACCACACAACCACCACACCAGGCCACCACCACAGTTACCAGTGGCCATACACAAACATCGCCAGGACACTCTGTGCACCCCAGCCTGCCACACACACACACACACCTAACAACATCCACCACTACCACACCGGAGGGCCTAGCTGTGTGGTGGTAGTAGTCGTGGTGGTAGTAGTGAGGCCAGGTAGTGATATTGTTTTCTCTTGCTGTGGATTGCATGCACGACCACACGCCCCTCCACCACCCCCACGCCCCCCACCACCCCCCACCCCCACCTCCACCACACACGCCCCCCCCTCCCCTGCCCGTCCGCCCCGCACTTTACGGCTCCCGAGGACAAGAAAGGCCGCCCCTCCCCTCACCTCCCCAACACCCTCTTCTCTCTCCCCTCATAGACCCTACCATCTCCTCCTCCCCTCTCTGTACTTCTCTCCAGCCTCCCTCCCCTCATCTAGTATCTCCCTCTCCTTAGCTCCCTCACTCTCTGCTCTCTCTCTTCCATCGCTACCTACCTCCATTTCCCTCCTCTCCTTCCCTCCCTCATTTCCTCTCACTACTACATACAGGCTACCTCCTCCTCCTCCTCCTCCTCCTCCTCCTCCTCCTCTCTCCTCCCCAGGAAGAGTAGGCAGGTCTTAGCAGTGCCTGTCTACCGTCTCACTGGCTACTTCCTTCTTTCTCTCTCTGTCTGTCTTCCTTCTCACTGCCTCTCCCCTTCTCTCCTGCCTCTCCCCTTCTCTCTACTGCCTCTCCCCTTCTCTCACTCCCTCTCTCTCCTCTCCCCCTTCTCTCCTGCCTCTCCCTTCTCTGCCTCTCCCCTTTCTCCTCTTCCTCTCCCCTTCTCTCTGCCTCCCCTTCTCTCTGTCTCCCCTTCTCTGCTGCCTCTCCCCCTTCTTTCTCCTCTCCCCTTCTCTCCTGCCTTCCCCTCTCTCGCTGCCTCTCCCCATAATGTCCTTCTCTCTTGTTCCTGTTTCTCTTTGATTAATCTCTCCTTTACCAACCTTGACCTCTCCTCTCTCCTCCCTTCCTCTCCCCTCCTCCTCCTCCTCTCCCCCATTCCTTTCTCCCTTTTCTTGGACTTTCTTCCCTCTCCCTCGGCTTCCCCTCTCCCCCCTCCTCCTCCTCTCCCCCCTCCCCTCCTCCTCCCTCACTCCCCACCTCCTCCCCTCCTCCCTCCCTTCTCTCTCCCTCTCCCCTCCTCCTCTCCCCCTCCCCTCCTCCTCTCCCCACTCCCTCTCCTCCTTACTCAGTCAGGTCATGCAGTGATGGTAGCTGGACACAATTTGGGACATGTTTAGACTGCTGAACGAGCTGGACCATGACTCTGGTCATAATCTGAAGTGTACTCTGAAGTGGACCGCAGGTAGACCGTAAGATGAACCGCCGGACTGATAGATGAGTCGTGAGTTGGACCATGTGTTGTACCGTGTGTTGGACCGCGTGTTGGACCACGTGTATGACTATAGCTAGACCATAAACTGGACGCGAACTGTACGCGAACTGGACCGTGAACTGGACGTAAACTGGACTGTGAACTGCGCGTGAACTGGACCGTGGGCTGGACCGTGGGCTGTGCCTTGAACTGTACCGTGAACTGGACCGTGAACTGGACCGTAAGCTGGACGTGGATGGACCGTGAACTGTAACTGAACTGGACCGTGAACTGGACCGCAAGTAGGGGGAGGAAGTAGAGGCGTAGATTAGTGTTATCATTATCTCTTGTTTACCTAATGCTGGGGTACTGCTCACCTGGGGGAGGTGTGGAGAGTGTGTGGGGGTGTGGGGGTGTGGGGGTGTGTGGGGAGTGTGGAGAGTGTGGGGGGTGTGTGTGGGGAGTGTGGGGGGTATGAAGTGTATGAGAGTGTGGGGGAGTATGGGGGGAGGTGTGTGTGGGGGAGTGTGGAAGTATGGGGGAGTGTGGGGTATGGGGAGAGTGTGAGAGTGGGGAAGAGGTGTGGGGGAGTGTGTGAAAGGTGTTGGAGAGAGGTGTGGGGAGGAAAAGAGTTATTGGGGGAGTGAGGGACAGTGGTGGGGTGGGGAGGAGAAAGAAAGTGGTATAATGGGGGAGAGGCGGAAGGGAGAGGATAGAAGATGGCGGGGTGGGAGGATGAGAGGAGAGTGGAATAAGGAGGAGAGAGAATAGAGGATGAGGAATGGAAGAAGATGGAGGGAAGGAGAAACAGAGAGAGAGGAGAGAGAGAGAAGAGCCAGACAAGGGGGGGGAGACTCTGTTATTCATTTATCAAACTTTAAAAGTTTCCAGGCAGGAGCCACATATTACCGGAGGCTACTGCAGGAGGAGGAGGAGGAAGAAGGCAGGAGGAGGAAGAAGCAGGAGACTAGAAAATGAGAGTGGAAGAGGTAAATCCCAAGAAGAAGAAGAATCATTGAACCCTTAACCTAACCTAGCGAGTTATCAACACACACAGGGACCGTTCGCAGTAAGGAAGCCACTGGTGAAGGCGTCTACCCTCTACCACGAACGTTAACAAAACCCAGTTGACGGTCAGCTTATGTTGATAGGCCGTGATGAGCCGTAGGGAAGCTTTTCATGACAGCATCAAAGCTTAGTCTTAAAGCTTAGTCTTAAAGCTGGGGCCCCCATCCTCTCACAATGACACAAAAAGAAGAAAAAACAATATTTCGAAGATTTTTTTTCTTTCGTTATTTTGGCATTTTCTTTTAGCATTTTCTTTACCATGAGAGAGCGAGAGAGAGAGAGAGCTTTAACGCTACACTGGGAAATATGAATTAGTTAGGGCTCTCTCTCTCTCTCTCTCTCTCTCTCTCTCTCTCTCTCTCTCTCTCTCTCCTCTCCTGTTATACCCCCTATTCTGTCCTTCCTTCCTTCCTTCCTTCAATATTCCTACTTGCCTGTCTCCTTCATCCTCTCTTCCTTCTTTTTCTTCTTCATACCTAAATTATCTGCTCTCCCTTTTTCCTCCCACCTCTTCTCTCCTCCTCCCCTTATCTCATTCCTAGCTCTTAACATTCCTCCTCATCCTTTCCCATCTCCCCCCTGCCTTCCTACTCCTCCTCCCCCTCTCCCACCTCTTCCACCTCTTCCCTCCTCCGTCTTCCTCCTCCTCCTCCTGGTAGCCCTGCAGGGTCGAGGACTACATGTAGCCCGTTAAGCCTCCGCCATAATTCTGTGGAGCGTTGCCACATTCATATCTTAAGCTTAACTACGACCTGTGTGTGTGTGTGTGTGTGTGTGTGTGTGTGTGTGTGTGTGTGTGTGTGTGTGTGTGTGTGTGTGTGTGTGTGTGTGTGTGTGATTTGGGGGGCTTGAGTGGTCGGGGACTTTACGTGGGGCCTGGGGATTTTTACGTGGGGCCTGGGGACTTGACGTGGGGCCTGGACTTGACGTGGGACCTGGGGACTTGACGTGGGACCTGGGGACTTGAAGTGGGGTCTGGGGACTTGAAGTGGGGTCTGGGGACTTGACGTGGGGCCTGGGGACTTTACGTGGGACCTGGGGAATTACGTGGGGCCTGGGGACTTACGTGGCTGGGGCGGGGATGACGTGGGACCTGGGGACTTGATGGGGTCTGGGGACTTGAAGTGGGGTCTGGGGACTTGACGTTGGGCCTGGGGACTTGACGCGGGGCCTGAAGACTTTACGTGGGGCCTGGGGACTTCCGTGGGGGCTGGGGACTTGACGTGGCCTGAAGACTTTACGTGGGGCCTGGGGACTTTACGTGGGGCCTGGGGACTTGACGCGGGGCCTGGGGACTTGACGTGGGGCCTGGGGACTTGACTGGGGCCTGGGGACTTGACGCGGGGCCTGGGGACTTGACGGGGGCCTGAAGACTTTGGGGGCCTGGGGACTTTACGTGGGCCTGAGGACTTGACGTCGGGCCTGGAGACTTTACGTGGGGCCTGGGAGACTTTACGTGGGGCCTGGGGACTTGACGCGGGGCTTGGGGACTTGACGCGGGGCCTGAAGACTTTACGTGGGGCTTGGGGACTTTACGTGGGGCCTGGGGACTTGCTGCGGGGCCTGGGGACTTGACGTGGGGCCTGGGGACTTGACGCAGGGCCTGGGACTTGACGGGGCCTGAAGACTTTACGTGAGCCTAGGGACTTGACGTGGGGCCTGGGGACTTGACGTGGGCCTGGAGCTTTCGTGGGGCCTGGGAGGCTTTACGTGGGGCCTGGGGACTTGACGCGGGGCCTGGGGACTTGACGCGGGGCCTGAAGACTTCGTGGGGCCTGGGGACTTGACGCGGGGCCTGGGGACTTGACGCGGGGCCTGGTGACTTGACGCGGGGCCTGGGGACTTGATGCAGGGGCCTGAAGACTTGACGTGGGGCCTGGGGACTTGACGTGGGGCTGGAGACTTTACGTGGGAGACTTTACGTGGGGCCTAGAGAGCCAGATTAGCCCTGGTGATTGGGTCATCTCTCACTCCGGTAATGGCGACGCATCCGGCTACGCCTCCTGCCGGAGTGTTGGAGACCTCCAGCCTGCCGTGACACCCTGCCAACACCCTGCCATCACCCTGCTAACACCCTGCTAACCCTGCCAACACCCTGCAACACCCTAACTCACACCTGCCAACATCCTTTCATCCTGTACAACACTCTGACAACACCATCACACCCCTGCCACACCCCTGCCAACGCACATCCTGCCAACACCCACACATCCTGCCAACACCACACACCCCTGCCAACACCCACACACCCTGCCAACACTCTCGCTTGATACTTTAACCCTGTCAACTTAATATTCCCGGCGGGTGAATCATATTGATGTTGTCACTCCTCCCTCACCTACCTCCTGTCTCTCACCTCAGTCCTCACTTCTGTCACTCCTCCCTCACCTACCTCCTGTCTCTCCCCTCAGTCTCTTTCCTGTCACTCCTCCCTCACCTCACCCTGTCTCACCTCAGCTCACTTCTGTCACCTCCTCACCCACCTCCTGTCTTCACCTCAGTCTCACTTCCTCCTCCCTCACCCACCTCCTGTCTCACCTCAGTCTCTCACTCTGTCACTCCTCCCTCACCCACCTCCTGTCTCTCACCTCAGTCTCTCACTTCTGTCACCCCTCCCTCACCTACCTCCTGTCTCTCACCTCAGTCTCTCACTTCTGTCACTCCCTCCCTCACCTACCTCCTCTCCCACCCTAGTCTCTCACTTCTGTCACTCCTCCCCACCACCACTTCCCTGTCCTCACCTTCACCCTCAACCTCTGTCTCTCATCTCTCTCGTTTGCCTCGCCTCTCATATCTTACTTCTGTCTCTCACCTGTCTCACACCTTTATCCCTCACCCTCACCTGTCATCTACAGCTGGTAACCCTTGCAGTATTACCAACCCAAGACAACACACCCCACCAGGCTACAGGGAGAGATTGATGGGTTTTATCTGGCTACACTGGAAGTTTGTTTACATTCCTCTGATACTTTGACGTCCACTTACTCACGTTAAGTTACGAGGAGAGAGAGAGAGAGAGAGAGAGAGAGAGAGAGAGAGAGAGAGAGAGAGTAAAGGAAGTGTTTGAGAAAGAGTAAGAAAGAGTAAAAGAGAGTAAAGGAAATATTTGAGAGAGAGAGAGAGAGAGTAGAGGGGGGTAAGGAAGTGTCAGGTAGAGTGAGAGAAAGCGAGAAAGTAATTCAGAGAGTAAGGAGGAGTAAGAGAGAGTAAGGAGGAGTAAGGAAGTGTTAAGAGTAAGGCTGAGCACTGCTATAAAGACCATCAATCAACTTAACGTGTTTGTCGATGTGTGCCGCCCCCCCTGCCTGGGAACAGTGCCACCTACCGCCCAAGTCTTAACAATGGTGCCACCTGCCGCCCACCCACTGTAAGAACAGTGCCACCTGCCCACCCACCTAAGAACAGTGCCACCTGCTGCCCACCACTCCAAGAACAGTGCCACCTGCCGCCCACCTCCTAAGAACAGTGCCTGCCGCCCACCTCCTAAGAACAGTGCCACCTGCCGTCACCTCCTAAGAGCAGTGACACCTGCCAATCCTGAGAGGGGGGGGGGGGGGGGGGGGGGGGGGAGAGAGTGTGTAGCCCACACAACAGCTTTGGGTTCCGTCGATATCTTTCACTCCCACGGGATCCTGCCCACGCCTTGCCCACGCCTTGCCCACACCTTGCCCACTTCATTCCTTACTCCTACTCACCTCCTCCATCTATCCACCACCTCCTCCGTCTCCCCACCTCCTTCCCTACCTATCCATCTCCATCTATCCACCACCTCCTCCGTCTACCCACCTCCTTCCCTACCTATCCATCTCCATCTATCCACCACCTCCTCCGTCTACCCACCTCCTTCCCTACCTATCCACCTCCTCCTCCTTACCACATTCCACCTCCTCCACCTATCCTCATCCTCCTCCACCTATCCACCTCCTCCACCTCCCAATTAAGGCACACAGGAAGGCAGGTCCTCTTGATAATAATTAGCAGATTACACCTTAATACCCGGGTGTTCTCTCTCTCACAAGTGTCACGCCCTCTGCTCTCACACCTTCACACACCTCTTCACACCTTCACACCTCTCACACTTCCCTTCCACATCCTCTCACACTCCTCTCACACACCTCTCAACATACCTCACACTCCTTCACACTACTGTCACATTCCTCACACCTACACACACCTCTCACCAAAATAGAGTCACTGTTGTAGGATTATCACCGTAGACAGTCACTGGCATCGATGTATAAACCCCAGCGTCTCGGAGGAGGAAAATAAACAAAAACAAAAAGAAGATCAATCGCATTAGTATATAGAGGTTCCAGTACCCTGTGAGAGAGTATCGAACCCCTTGAGACAGTGAGAGATAAAATGAGAGACATTATGTGAAAGGGAGAGTGTGAGAGAGAATAAAAGAGTGAGAGAGCCAGAGAGAGAAGAAAAATAAATCAGGCTTAGAGAAGATTACAGAAGATTAATGGAGTCTCATGTGTCTGTACTTTGTTTTAACCTTAATGGCGTCCCATCCTTTTATATACGGTGAGCAGGATCTGTTTACCGGGGGGGTGGGGAGGGAGGGAGATTGAGGAGTGGAAGGCGGCAGAGGAAGGAGTATAAGTGGTGGGGAGTAGGTGGATCTGTTCTTGGGGGTAGGAGGAGGGAAGGATAGGGGGGAGAGGAGGAGGATAGGGAGAAAGGAGGAGGTAAGGGGAAGAGGGAGGATAGGAGAGTGGAATAGAGGATGAATAAGAGGGAGGGATTGGGAAGGGAGAATGGGGTGCCACCACCACCACCCACCACCACCACCACCACCACCACCACCACCACCACCACCATTCGTGCTGGATATGGCTATAAATTTTCTCAGATTAACTTGGTGAATGAATTACTGCCCATCCTCCTTTCACACCCACCTGTCCTCACGCCCACCTGCCCTCACGCCCATTGGTGACGGTCTTGACGTAGTGGTAATGCGAAGAGAAGTAGTTTGGGCGTGGTGGCGTGGGCGTGGTGGCGTGGGCGTGTAGAGTATATATGCTGCGCCGCTCGTCACAACACCTGCACCCCCAGGTCCCCCAGGTCCCCACAGGTCCCCCTCAGGTCCCCAGGTCCCCAGGTTCCCAGGTCCCCAGGTCCCCAGGTCCCCAGGTCACAAACTTTTCCTCAGTAAAGCCTTTGTGAGAGTGTCAGACCATCAGTGGCGGGCGGATCTGTGGCTCTACCTTTAGTGCCAGACAGTGCCACCACCACCAGCGTCCACAGGTGGTAGTGCTAGACAGTGCCACCACCACCAGCGTCTACAGTGGTGGTGGTAGTGAGACAGTGCCACCACCACCAGCGTCTACAGTGGTGGTGGTAGTGCTAGACAGTGCCACCACCACCAGTGCTACAGTGGTGGTAGTGCCAGACAGTGCCACCACCACCAGTGTCCACAGGGTGGTGGTGGTGCCAGACAGTGCCACCACCACACCGTCAGGAGATAACTCTGTCTGAGTCCTTCTAGAACACACGGGTTTGAACACCTTTAGTCAACACAACGATTCTCCTGAGTTATACGTACATGTGTGTGTGTGTGTGTGTGTCCCTCGTTTACACTATAGTCTGAGTAAGTGTTAAGTTTTCCTTCCACCAGAGCCGTGAGGACTAACTCTTGTCTCGTAGTTGTCCTCTCAGTGCCACTCATCACTCCTCTCAGTGCCACTCATCACTCCTCTCAGTGCCACGTAGGATTCACCTGATTACCACAGAGTAGTTCTTTCAGTGCCACTAGTACATCACCACTACCACCATCTCCACCACCATCACCATCTCCACCACCAACTCCACCACACCATCTCACCACCACCATCTCCACCACCAACTCCACCACCAACACCATCTCCACCACCATCTCCACCACCACCATAATTCAGGAGGTCTTGGGTGGCCTTGCCTTCATCGACAAGAGGGCGTCAGATAACACACTCCCCGCCCCTCGAGTAGGTTGTGTCACCCTTCGTCAGGTTGTCACGAGAACCTCCTCCTCGGGTGACCACTCTGAAGGGGATGTCACTTGGCCAGACTACCAGCCACCACTACTACCACTACTACCACCACTACCACCACCACTACTTCACCACCACTACCACACACTCACTACCACCACTACCACACCACTACCACCACCACTACACCACCACTACCACCACTACCACCACCACTACTACCACACACCACTACCACCACCACTACTACCACTACTCCACCACTACTACCACCACTACTACCACCACCACCTACCACTACCACCACTACTACCACCACTACCACCACCACTACCACCACCACACCACCACTACCACCACCACCTCCTCACCACTACCACCACTACTCCACCACCACTCCACCACCACTCATCACCACTACCACCACCACCACACCACCACTCACACCACCACACCACCACTACCACCACCACCTCCACCACCACCACCACCACCACCACACCAACACCACTACCACCACCACCACCACCACACCACTGCCACCACCACTCACCACCCTACCAACACACCACTACCACCACCACTAACACCACTACCACCACCACACCACTACCACCACACTACCTCACCACTACTACCACCACCACCACCACCACACCACCACTACTCACCACTCCACCACCACTCACCACCACTACCACCACCACTACCACCTCACTACCACCACTACTACCACCACTACTACCACCACTACCACACCACCACCACCACCACCACCACCACTACCACCACTACTCCTCACCACTCACACACCACTCACCACCACCACACCACTCTACCACCACTACTCTCACCACTACTACCAACCTACCACACCACTCCACCACCCACCACTGCTCCACCACCTCACCACTACTACCACCACCTGCCACCACCACACTACCACACTACTCCACCACTACCACCACCACTGCCACCACTACTACCACCACTACTCCACCACTAATACCACCACTACCACCACCACTACCACCACCACTACCACCACTGCCACCACCACTCACCACCACTACTACCACCACTCACCACCACCACTGCCACACCACTCCACCTCACCACCACTACCACCACCACCACCACCACCACCACACCACACCACCACACCACTACCACCACTACCACCACCACTCACACCACCACTACCACCACCACCACCACACCACTGACCACCACCACACCACCACCACTACCACCACCACCACCACACCACTCAACACCACCACCACCACCACCACCACCACCACCACCACCACCACTGGCCACCACCACCACCACCACCACACCACTACCACCACCACTACCACCACCACCACCACCACTACCACCACCACTACCACCACCACACCACTACTACCACCACTACTACCACCACTACCACCACTCACCACCACCACCTTCCACCACTACTACTACCTCTACTACCACCTACTACCACCACCACTACTACCACTTCTCACCACCACTACCACCACTACTACTCACCACTTTCGCCACTACTCACACCACTACCACCACTACTACCACCTACCACTACCACACTTCACTACTACCACCACTACCACCACTACTACCACTCACTACTACCACCACTACCACCACTACCACCACTACCACCACTACCACCACTACCACCACTACCACCACTACTACTACCGTCTCTTCCATTGGTAAAAATTAAACAGTTGATTCCCTTCTGGTGTGTGTGTCAGGGGATGTGGTAACCTCTAGGAAGGAGGAGGAGGAGAGGAAGAAGGAAAAGAGGGAAGGAGGAGGAGTAGGAGGAAGAAGAAGGAAAAGAGGGGAAGGAGGAGGAGGAGGAGGATGGCTGACTCAATTGGACTCTTTCCTTAATTATCACACTTGGGTCCCCAGTTCATAAAACCTCATTGGACTATTGTGTGTGTGTGTGTGTGTGTGTGTGTGTGTGTGTGTGTGTGGCCTACAAGTAGCATCTTATTTTGTACAGTCACGAAGAATAACAGCCTCTCTCTCTCTCTCTCTCTTCTTCTCTATCATATAAAGACATATTTTCTTCCTAGGTCGATGTTTCTGTTAAAGCGCCATAGGTTCTGTTTTCGTCTGTTTTGATTCCATTTTATTATTTTTCCTTGTTATTTCATCATAATTATTCTTTTGTTTTAGTGTAAGAATCTGAGTTCATTTGTTTTGTTTAAGTATTTTATTCTTCTTATTTATTCTTTTTGTTTTGTGTTACAGTTCAGTTGCTCATTTGTTTTCTCTGCCTTTATAGTGTTGTTGTTTTGGGCGTTTATATTTCGTTATTGTAGTGTTATTTTAGTTATTTTAACTAGATTTTATATTCATGTTAAATATTTTTTTATCGTGTCAAAACAAATTTATATATTTATTCTTGATTTCTGATATAGTTTTTGTCGTATAAACAAATTTGGAGCATTAAATTTTGTCTAAGATTGAAAAAAAGCGAAAAAATCTTTGCTTATAATCTGTTCTTTGTCTCGTGTAAATAAGATGCTAAGAGAGAATTTCCCCGCCATACCATCAGTTAGGGAAACTCATCGTGGCGGGCGGCCGACATCTTGTTGTTCCGGCGGGGAATTTTATCGCGTGTTGATACTTAATTTCCTAATTGATGACTTCCTCGTATTATTAACGCTGGTTATTTCCTCACCGTTGGCTGCTGTTCCCCTGCCGCAGTTACTAGGGGATTCAACCTCCTCTGCCACTAGTCCCTGCCTCGTGGGGTTTTCCCTGTTATTTTTGCCTATTCTATGACTCTCCCCTGCCACTACCACCTCACCACCATCTCCCCCTCACCACCATCTCCCTCACACCACCATCTCCCTCACCACCATCTCCCCACAGTTTTCCCTGCTCTATTAACTAACACTTCTCCTCACTCACTAAAAACACATTGTTATTTTTTTTATCTCTTTTGGGTAGAAAATTTTGGGCTTCCCCTTTGTAGCGTGGAGGGGCGTGTAGCGTGGAGGAGGGCGGTGTAGCGTGGAGGGGGTGTGTAGCGTGGAGGAGGGCGTGTGTAGCGTGGGAGGGGGTGTGGCGTGGAGGGGGTGTAGCGTGGAGGAGGGCGTGTGTAGTGGAGGGGGCGTGTAGCGTGGAGGAGGGCGTGTGTAGCGTGGAGGAGGGCGTGTGTAGCGTGGGAGGAGGGCGTGTGTAGCGTGGAGGGGCGTGTAGCGGGAGGAGGGCGTGTGAGCGTGGAGGGGGCGTGTGTAGCGTGGAGGAGGCGTGTGTAGCGGGAGGGGGCGTGTAGCGTGAGGGGCGTGTAGCGTGGAGGAGGGGCGTGTGTAGCGTGGAGGGGGCGTGTAGCGTGGAGGAGGGCGTGTGTAGGGTGGAGGGAGGGCGTGTGAGCGTGGAGGGGGGCGTGTTAGTGGAGGAGGGCGTGTAGTGCGTGGAGGGGGCGTGTGTAGCGTGGAGGAGGGCGTGTGTAGCGTGGGAGGGGGCGTGTGTAGTGGAGGAGGGCGTGTGCGTGGAGGGGGCGTGTGTAGCGTGGAGGGCGTAGCGTGGAGGAGGGCGTGTAGCGTGGGAGGGGCGTGTGTAGCGGAGGGGGCGTGTAGCGTGGAGGAGGCATGTAGCGTGGAGGGGCGTGTAGCGTGGAGGATGGCGTGTGTAGCGTGGAGGAGGGCGTGTAGCGTGGAGGAGGGCGTGTGTAGCGTGGAGGAGGGCGTGTAGCATGGAGGAGGGCGTGTATGGGAGGAGGGCGTGTGTAGCGGGAGGAGGGCGTGTAGCATGGAGGAGGGCGTGTAGCGTGGAGGAGGGCGTGTGTAGCGTGGAGGAGGGGGTGTGTGGCGTGGAGGAGGGCGTGTAGCATGGAGGAGGGCGTGTAGCGTGGAGGGCGTGTGTAGCGTGGAGGAGGGCGTGTGTAGCGTGGAGGAGGGCGTGTAGCGTGGGAGGAGGGCGTGTAGCGTGGAGGCGTGTGTAGCGTGGAGGAGGGCGTGTGTAGTGTGGAGGATGGCGTGTAGCGTGGAGGAGGCGTGTAGCGTGGAGGAGGGCGTGTGTAGCGTGGAGGAGGGGTGTAGCGTGGAGGAGGGCGTGTAGCGTGGAGGATGTGTGTGTGGCGTGGAGGAGGCGTGTAGTGTGGAGGAGGGCGTGTAGCATGGAGGAGGGGCGTGTAGCGTGGAGGGCGTGTAGCGTGGAGGAGGGCGTGTAGCATGGAGGAGGGCGTGTGTAGCGTGGAGGAGGGCGTGTAGCGTGGAGGATGGCGTGTGTAGCGTGGAGGATGGCGTGTAGCGTGGAGGGAGGGCGTGTGTAGTATGGAGGAGGGGCGTGTGTAGCGTGGAGGGCGTGTAGCATGGAGGGAGGCGTGTGTAGTGTGGAGGAGGGTGTGTAGCGTGGAGGAGGGCGTGTGTGGCGTGAGGAGGGCGTGTAGCATGGAGGAGGGCGTGTAGCGTGGAGGGCGTGTGTAGCGTGGAGGAGGGCGTTGTAGCGTGGAGGATGGCGTGTGTAGCGTGGAGGAGGGCGTGTGTGGCGTGGGGAGGGCGTGTAGCGTGGAGGGAGAGGCGTGTGTAGCGTGGAGGAGGGCGTGTGTGGAGCGTGGAGGGAGGGCGTGTGTAGCGTGGAGGAGGGCGTGTAGCGTGGAGGGAGGGCGTGTGTAGCGTGGAGGAGGGGTGTGTGTAGCGTGGAGGGAGGGCGTGTAGCGTGGAGGAGGGCGTGTGTGGCGTGGAGGAGGGGCGTGTTGGCGTGGAGGGAGGGCGTGTAGCGTGGGGAGGGCGTGGTGTAGAGGTGGAGGGCGTGTGTAGGTGGAGGGAGGGCGTGTGTAGGTGGAGGAGGGCGTGTAGCGTGGAGGAGGGCGTGTAGCGTGGAGGGAGGGCGTGTGGCGTGGAGGAGGGGGCGTGTGTAGGTGTGGAGGAGGGGCGTGTAGCGTGGAGGAGGGCGTGTGTAGCGTGGAGGGAGGGCGTGTAGCGTGGAGGAGGGCGTGTGTAGGTGGAGGGGCGTGTGCGTGGAGGAGGGCGTGTGTAGCGTGGAGGAGGGCGTGTAGCGTGGAGGAGGGGTGTAGCGTGGAGGAGGGCGTGTAGCGTGGAGGAGGGCGTGTGGCGTGGAGGAGGGCGTGTGTAGCGTGGAGGACAGTGTGTGTAACGGGTATGAAGGCATGTAGCGCACACACACACACCACACACACACACACACACACACACGTCAGACCTTTTACTTCCATAGACTCTTCTTCTGTACCGTCCCAGCTGCTGTGGTCTTCTGAATGTGGTCGTATGGATGTAGTGGTGTGGATGTGGTGGTGTGGATGTGGTCGTGTGGATGTGGTATGTAGGCGGTCGTGTGGATGTGGTCGTGTGGATGTGGTCGTGTGGATGTGGTCGTGTGGATGTGGTCGATCATTGAGGTTAGTAATGAGTTGATTGTATTTCTGATATTATTGTTATTGTTATTCTCATCGTGTTCCTCTTCTTCCTCCTCTCTTCTTCTTCCTCCTCCCCTCCCCTCCTCCTCCCTCCCCCTCTCCCATCTTGCTTCCCTTATGGCAACTTCCTATCTCTGCTATGTCAACCATCTTACACCCCAGGCTGTCTCCCCACCCTCCTTCACCCTCACCCTCCAATCCCTCTCACCCTCCCGTCAACCCCTCACCTTCTGACCTCTCCTCTCACTTTTCCTACCCCTCCTCCTACCCCCCCCCTCACCCCCCTCACCTCCCACACCTCCCTCACCCTCACCCCTCACCCCTCACCTCTCCACCTCCCTCACCCCCTCCTCTCCTCACCTCACCCCCTCACCCCCTCACCCCTCACCCCCCCTCTCCCTCACCAACACTAGAAATCGATTGTAGAATAAATTAGGATTCGAGGGAAACTTTAGTGGGGGGAGAGGGAGATAAATCAGCTGGAGAGGGATGTGGGTGAGGCTGAGGGAGATTTGTAGGAGCCGGGGAGAGAGAGAGAGAGAGAGAGAGAGAGAGAGAGAGAGAGAGAGAGAGAGAGAGAGTGTTCCACCCAAACTTACCTTACATCACACACCTGTCAGGACCTACACACCTGTCAGGACCTACACACCTGTCATAAATTACGGGTAAAAGGGTTAAGAATAAGACAGGTGGTCACTATAGCGTGTGCTGCGTGTGGTAATGAACTATTAACTAAATTTACGGCTATTTTTACTGTCACTAATGTGTAGTGTGAAGTATTGTTTTATGATCACTACTGTGTGTGTGTGTGTGTGTGTGTGTCTGTGTGTCTGTGTGTGTGTGTGTGTGTGTGTGTCTGTATCTGTGTGTGTAAATAATCTGTAAATGGTATATAATAGACCATTTAATATAGTTTCAGCATAGTTACTGTCTGTCTGTCTGTCTGTCTGTCAACATGGCCGTCATCTTACAGGTTATAGAAGCAGTGAGTAGAGGACGTTGGAGGGTGACATAGGGTGTTGGAGGGTGACATAGGGTGCTGGAGGACGACATAGGGTGCTGGAGGATTACATATATAGGGTGCTGGAGGATTATTAGGTGCTGGAGGACTATTACAGGGTGCTGGAGGGCATATAGGTGCTGGAGGACGAGACAGGTGCTGGAGGACGACATAGGGTGCTGGAGGACGACATAGGTGCTGGAGGACGAGCAGCAGGGTGCTGGAGGTGACATAGGGTGCTGGAGGACGACATAGGGTGCTGGAGGACGACATAGGTGCTGGAGGACGACATAGGGTGCTGGAGGACGATGGGGTGCTGGAGGACGTGACATAGGTGCTGAGGACGACATAGGTGCTGGAGGGTGACATAGGTGCTGGAGGACTATTATATAGGGTGCTGGAGGACGACATAGGGTGCTGGAGGACGACAGTGCTGGAGGACGAGACAGGTGCTGGAGGACTAGGGTGCTGGGAGGGGTGACAGGTGCTGGAGGACGACATAGGGTGCTGGAGGACGACATAGGGTGCTGGAGGACGACATAGGGTGCTGGAGGACGACATAGGGTGCTGGAGGACGACATAGGGTGCTGGAGGACGACATAGGGTGCTGGAGGACGACATAGGGGCCATCAATCAGTAACAGATCAATATCAGCACCTGGTTGTTCCCTCTCTCAGCTGTCTCTCGTGTCCTCCCCTCCTTCTCACCTCTCTCATTTATCTCTCTATTTCCTCTTTATTACTTCCTCCTCCTTCCACCTCGTCTCCTCCTCCACCTCCTTCTATCTTTACTCCTCATTCCACCTTGTCTCCTCTTTCTCCTTCCACCTCGTCTCCTCCTCCATCATCCTCCTCTCACTTAGCTGTTCCCTGGAGACTCGAGGAAGTTTTTTATTTTCTCAATGTCAGCTTTTAAACTGGATTGTCATTGGTCGTCTGGTGAGTCTTAACGCCCCATTATCCCATTAAGGGGAAGATGGGGGGGCCCCCTTATGTCTCCCCTTATTCACCCTCCTCCCCATCTTCCTCCTCTCTTCCTCCTGTCTTCCTCCTCTTCCTCCATTGGCGACTGTGTGTTTTGATGATTCCCGTTTTCTTTATCTTAGGAGGAACTTTTGATGGTAAACTATGGTAAAATAATGCCGTCGTTTCTTTCTCTCTCTGGCGGTGAGTTTGTGGGGGGTTTTTATACGTCTTTTTGGAGGAAGTTTGTAGTTGTTTCTGTTTTTATTGTATTTGTGGTTTGTATTGTCTCTGTCTGTCTGTCTGTCTCTCTCTCTGTCTCTGTCTGTCTGTCTCTCTCTCTCTCTCTCTCTCTGTCTGTCTGTCTGTCTGTCTGTCTGTCCAACCTCTTACCCCATCTCTCTCTACCCTCCATCACCTCCCCTCCTTCTCTCACTTCCTCCTGCTCTCTCTTTCTTCCTCTTCCTCCCCAGTGTCTTCCCCTTCCTCCTGTCATCCTCCCCAGTGCCTCTTCCTCTCCTCTCCTTCCCTCTCCCTTCCTCTTCCCCTCTTCGCCCTTCACCCTCTCGTCCTTCACGCCATCTTGAGTATTAAGAGACTTAAAGGAGGAGTAGTCTTGAGGCTCCTTAGCTGACCAACTGCTTCTCTGACCCCTCTCTGTCAGGTCAGGTCAGGTCACACAGGTCACAGGTAGAGGTCACGTTGAGAGGGCATGGCTGGATGTTTCAGATTCAGGTCACGGGTGGAGGTCATGTTGAGAGGGCTGGAGGTTACAGATAGATGTCATGTTGAGAGGTCACTACTGGAGGTCACATATAGAGGTAATGTTGAGAGGTCACAGGTAGAGGTCACGTCTGGAGGTCACATTGCTAGGTCACGATTAAAGGTCACACAAACACTCCAGTCAATTAAACCAGTTAACAGCAACAGAGACAGTCGACAGGTCATGAAGTTCTGTCAACAGGTAACTAATTAAAATAAATACCAATTGAAACCACGACCCAGGTTCTCAGAGGTGCTGTAGGTTCTCTAGTGGTTAGAACACGTATATAGTTGAGTCTCAGTGCCATTTGGCGGCCATTAAAACCCTTAGTTTAGTTTATGTCTGACCATAAGAGTTTCCGAACCATTAGTGAAATTAACTGTAAGATTGTTTGAGGGTTTAGACTGAGTGACTGGTGAGGGTCTAGACTGAGTAACTGATGAGTGACAGAAGTGAGTGACCGGTGAAGAAACAGTCATTATTTACACACTAAACACACAGTCACTATAAGGGGCTGATACAGGTGGTGACAGTCATAATATTTACCTGTGGTCTGTCCTAACACCTGCACACACACACACACACACACACACACACACACACACACACACACACACACACACACACACACACACACACACACACACACACTTACTATATTCACCACAAAGAAACCGTTCCCTGCGTAGTTGTGGTGGGGAGGGGGTGGGTAGTGGAGGGGTATGGTTGAAGTGGTGGTAGAAGGAGGTGGTGATAGTGGTGGAGGGGGTGATAGTGGTAATGGTGGTAGTGAAGATGGTTGTAGTAGTAGTTGTTATTGTTAGAGAGAGAGAGAGAGAGAGAGAGAGAGAGAGGGAGGACGTCACTACAGGGAGACAACTCACCACTGGTATGGTCTGGTCCGTTTAATGGTGGTCGTCTACAGCATACGAACGGTCTCATTGTGGTCTGTGTATGTGTATGTGTGTGTGTGTGTGTGTATGTGTGTGTGTGTGTGTATGTGTGGCACTAAGGAAGATGGTGTCGTTTCAGTAAGATGGTCACCTGAAGATTAACCTAACCTAACCTAACCTATTCTATCCTATCCTAACTATCCTAACCTAACCTACCATCCCTCCTTCCCTCCTTCAGAAGAGTGAGAGGTGAGAGAGAGATGTGAGAGGAGATCTGCAGGAAGGAGAGATGTGTACAAAGCTCAGTGGCTGCCAGAGTGAGAGGAAGGGAGAGCTAAGGTCCACTCAGGTTGGTGTAGCAGAGAGAGAGAGACAGAGAGGGGGAGAATAAAGACGTTAGCGAAGGGTAATAGGAGAAAGTAACTGAGGGACGATACAATAATGACTGGGGTGGATGGGACAACAGATAAATGGGGTGGATGGAATAACGGAGAAGAGGAGAAATAAAAAGAAATGATAAATAACAATAATATAATTTTACAGAGGAGAATGAATGGGACCTCTCCTTTCTTCCTCTCTTCTTCCTCTCTCTTCATCCCTCCCTCCTCCTCCTCCTCCTCCTCCTCCTCCTCCTCCTCCTCCTCCTCCTCCTCCTCCCTCCCCTCTTCCTCTCTCTTCCGTCTGTCTTCTTCCCATCCACATCACCACCATCTCTCCACCTCCCCGTCTTTATTTGATTTCCTTCCACCTCCTCTCCACCATCACCACCTCCTCTCCACCATCACCACCACTTCTCCAACACCACCACCAGGTACCTTGAGGTAGAAGATGCGACAAGAGTTTGGTTAAAGAGTTAGAGAATGACTTAAGGTGAATGGTCAGTCGCTTAGTGTAATGGAAGACCCTCGGGCTCTCTCATAGTGTGTGTGTGTGGGGTAAACGGGGACATATTTCTCCCTGGTACAAACAGCTGGTCGGTGTTCTTGTTGTAATGGAAAACTATAAATATGGTAATGTTTTCTTTTACGGGTTTATAGACAGTCAGAAGATTGTGTGTGTGTGTGTGTGTGTGTGTGTGTGTGTGTGTGTGTGTGTACCCTACAATAAAGTAAAGACAATATCAAACACCACACAAAGTCAACAGTGTTATCCTCTCGTGTTTAACTCACTGCTCCTTTAACTTTTACGAACCTTTACGAACCTTTACGAACCTTTACGAACCCTTACGAACCTTTACGAACCCTTACGAACCTTTACGAACCCTTACGAATCTTTACGAACCTTTACGAACCTTTACGAACTCTTTTAAGAATCAGAAAAAATGAGACAATCCTCGTTACTATAACCAGTAAACAACACCCTCATTCATCAACAACAACAACAACAACAACCTCAACAACAACAACAACAACATCGTCATTACTTCCTCTAAAAGGCCGGAAGTTGGTCGTTTGTCATCCAGAAAGTTGAGTGTCATTATCTTGTCCCGTAAACGACTCTTGAAGCCTTTATTTATTACTAGCCATAACGAGTAGAAAAATTCCTGCCTGGATTTTTCACAATTGGCAACCACGTCTCTCCTCTCCCCTCCCCTCCTCTCCTCTCCTCTCCCCTCCTCTCCCCTCCTCACTCACACCGATACACCCCTCTTACTTCTCTCCTATACCCCCCTGTTTTCTCTCGTCTGTCCACTTACCTCTCCTCCCCCACTCTCTCACCTCTGTACCACCCTTCTCACCCCCACTATTCCACCTCAAATTACCATCTTAAATCATCTGTATATTTCTTTTGCGTTCCTCCAGCCAATTTACAGCTTCAGTTTTCCGCCTTAATTTCCTTGCTTCCCCCCCACAGCCGTCCGGAGCGGAAATCATAGAAAATGGAGGTTGGGATGGTGGCGGGTTAGCGGGTACTGTTCTATTCCTTTCTTATTTTCTTCTTCTTCTTATTATTATGGTGTGTGTGTGTGTGTGTGTGTGTGTGTGTGTGTGTGTGTGTGTACTTGGGATAAAACAGAGGCCGATTTTGTCATTTAAGTTATCAAATATTTATTTCTTACCTGCTTTATCACTATTTTCCTTATCCCCCTCCTTCGTATGTATGTATGTATGTACCTGGAGTAACAAGGAGGTCGTTTTAGTCGTCCAAGTCGTCTTTTTCATCCCTGACAATCGATGAGGTAAAGAATATTGCTCTACATAAATTACCACACCGTTCCATAACACTGTACTCAAGGTGTGTCAATAAACCTCTGTTCGTACCTTCACCTCTGACTCTGACTTCGGCTCCACCCTCTCTCTCCTTTCCATCTTCACTTATTTAATATCATACAAGTTACTTAATATCTACTTATATCATGTTACAAGTGTGTTTGGTAGTGTGTTGTGTGGGTAGTGTAGTGATTTTGGTGGTTCGATTTGACGACGGGTATGTTGTTTGAAGATACGGACAAGGTGTTTTTGTGGCTTTGGCGGGGAATTTGTCATATATTTTCATATTTTCTTTAATTATCCATTTTTTTATTGTTGTTATTTATTAGTTATTTCTTTTTTCTATTTAAATTACTTCAGTTTTTGTTGATTATCTTGATTATTTGTTTTCTTTAGGTCATATTTATCACTTATCTCATTTTCTTTATTCATTACTACAGTTTTCTTTACGTTTTCCTTCTCATCTTTTAACTCTCTATGTTATTAGGTTTGGTTAGGTTAGGTTAGCGTCAGGGTGGTGGTTAAAATCTTCAGGTGATCCGTTTTTGGTTGATAATCCGTCCGTGAGAATCAATAGAAAACGGGCCATTGGTGGTACTGTGTTCAAACATTATCATTACAGTTTGAGTGTGTGTGTGTGTGTGTGTTAGGTGGGCCACAAATTGATAGATATGAGGCCGGGGAACAAGTTATATGAGAACAACACGAGAACTATAGCGTGTTCCTCCCGCATAACACCGGGTTCTGTTCTCTATTAGGCCATAAGGGTGAATAGTTCCTACCTAGAATTCTAACCTAACCTGATGCTAACTTATCCTCACCTAACTTAACCGTGTGTGTGTGTTTGTGTTTGTGTGTGTGTGTTTGTGTGTGTGTGTGTCCCCTAAAGGTCACTGGTTCGGGCCTGAGGCACCCTTAGTCCACCCAGTTGTAAACAGGTATCTAACTTTACAGATGGGGAAGCGAAGGTGGTTGAGTGCAGTGTCTAGCTGTTGTGGGTGTAGGAGTGAGTGTGTACGTGTAGGGTTGGGGGAGCTGGGTGTGTGGGTGTAGGGTAGACGGTGGGGAGGTGGGGAGTATAATGATCAGATGGCGTGAGTTGGGGAGGTCACTACCCTACCCCTCCCCTCCCCACACCACACACCCACTGACACACACACACAAATACACCCCTACACACCTCTATACCTATGACACCCTCCTACACCCAGCGAGTCGTTACAGGCTATTGATTGGCTCTCTGCTGACCAATGTGTGGCCCTACACTGATATTTTAACTGTATACTCTCTCTCATACGGGGTAATCAAGGGTTGGTCTCCTGTGCCTCGGTGTACGGGCAGACACTGTACTCGATCCACCTCACTTCCTAAACTGTAACGTCAGGTACCCGTTCACAGCTGGGGGGATTAAGGGGGGTCGTGGCCTCGATCCATTAGCCTTTAGTATCGGAGACGAGTGTTGTGTCGTCTCAGCCATCGCTACACACACACACACACAGAAAGTAAACAACGTCAAAACAAACAAACAAACAGAGAAAGAATGCTAACATGCAACTTTGAAATTAATCATAATTTTCCGGTCGCAAAATCGTGGCAAAGAGGTGACGGTGTGTGTGTGTGTGTGTGTGTGTGTGTGTGTGTGTTTTCAGAAGTCTTGATGCTCCTTACTGACAACGCCTCTCTCTCTCTCTCTCTCTCTCTCTCTCTCTCTCTCTCAGTTGACAAAAGCACATCCGAAATTGCATTGCTCGACAAACATTAGTTGAAGTTTACTGTTGTGCTTCCTGCCTTCCCCCTCACTCTCTCCCCTCACTCTCTCCCCTTTCTCTTTCCTCATTCGCTTCCCTCTCTCTCTCTTCTCTCTTCCCCCTTTCTCCTCTTACTCTCTCTCCTTTCCCTCTTCCCTCACCTATCCTATTCCAATCTCTATTCCTAAGCTTTCACGCCTTTCCTCTCCACTACTTAATTCATTGACTCATTTACACCCACATTACTCATTTCATTATCTACCACACCCAATTCCCCACCCAATTCTAACGGTCAATACTATATAGTTTAAAGAAGCAAAATAGTCAACTTTTGGAGAATATGTGTGTGTGTGTGTGTGTGTGTGTGTGTGTGTGTGTGTGTGTGTGTGTGTGTGTGTGTGTGTGTGTGTGTCCGTCCTTCTTAAAACATCGTCTACTAAATAGAAAGTAGATGATAAAATTTTCCAAAAGGTGTGAAAGTTACCTCCAACAAGTGTTTCTATGTGAAAGTAGAAAGTTTAGTGGAGAAAAATGAGGCAATTCCCCCCCCCTTAAAAAACTCCTACATGAAAGCAGAGAGAAAGTTTATAAGAAAAATGAGAGATAGAAAGTAGATGGTAGTTTTATGAGGAAAGTTAGGGAAAGCCTACCACTAACTGTCTCTACGCGGGAGACGAAGTGGAGGTGAAACTTGCTGAAGATTTTACGGAGGAGAACCATTACGAGGTGTGTGTATAGCACTGTGTTGTCCCGGCAGGTGTGTGGTGGTGTGGGTCGCTGGTGTTCTCCTGTACAGGTACCCGGGTCGATCCCCGTCTTGTGATCACCTGCCTCTTCATCACAGGTGAGTCAAGGTCACCTGGCGGCCACTGGCAGGTAGACGAGACAGTATCTGCAGTGTTGTGAGTGACCCGCAGTGTTGTGGGGTGACCTGCAGTGTTGTGAGTGACCCGCAGTGTTGTGGGGTGACCTGTCGTGTTGTGGGGTGACCTGTAGTGTTGTGGGGTGACCTGCAGTGTTGTGGGGTGACCTGCAGTGTTAGGATGACCTGTAGTAAGGGGTGGACTGCAGGTTGTGGAGGACCTGCAGTGTTAGGGGTGACCTGCAGTGCTGGGGTGACCCAGGTGTTGTGGGTGACCTGCAGTGCCAGGGGGTGACCTGCAGTAAAGGGGTGACCCAGTGCCAGGGGTGACCTGCAGTGTTGTGGGGTGACCTGTCGTAAGTAGGGGGTGACTTGCTGACTGAAGGTTACACAGAAAAGTGCTATCACTGGCCACAGTCCTGATAGGTTCCTGTCTTAAGAAACCCCAGTCTATCCCAGTCTAACCCAGTCTAACTGAACTTAATCACTGGGATCAGGAACCATTGGAATTGAGGCGCATTGGGACTCACCATCATTCACCCTGGACTCACCATCGTCCACCCTGGCCTCACCATCATCCACCCTGGCCTCATCATCATCCACCCTGGACTCACCATCATCCACCCTGGCCTCATCATCCACCCAGGCCTCACCATCATCCACCCTGGCCTCACCATCATCCACCCTGGCCTCACCATCATCCACCCTGGCCTCATCCACCACTCTGGCCTCGGTACACATCCATACTCCACCAAATTGGGTGAATTTAATTCTATATGTAAAGATTTTCAATCACTCGTGGGCGTTCGTGACGTCACTCTCCCACAGCTCTGACGTCACCCATGCGTTTGGATCGAAGACGTGAAGACGCTCGGCCTTACAAGAACGTCAACAAAGGGCGGGGGGAGGGGGGAGGGGGTGCGTGTCTTGACCACATTACTCCTCACCTTAACTTATTTTTTGTTATCATTACCTGTACCTCGAGGACGCTAATGGAAACTGAGCTGGTGGTACCTGAGGAAACATTAAGGTGTGTGAGGAGGTACAGGTGAGTGTTTGGGATACCTGAGAGGGGGGGTGTTATTAGGTGTGATTAATTCATAGTGAGGAAGGTGTAATGGGTGTTGGATGTGATGAGGTTGGTGGTGGTGTACACGTGACCACAGGTATGTGTGTGTGTATGTGTGTGTGTGTGTGTGAAGGAGGGCACTTGGCTCCTCGGGGTCTTTGGGAGTGAGAGGAGGAAGAAACCTAACTTTTCTCCACCTCCACCCATCACCCACCCACCTCCACCCACCCACCTACCTCGTACAGACTCAAAACTACACACACCAAACACCTCACAGCTTACAGTACCACAGCACAGAGAGATCTTGCCGCAGCGCCTTCCAACCCACAGCTAAAGGGTTCTGTGGTATCCCTCCCCCACGTGAGGTAGCTGCTGTGTCGTTTAAGGTCATTCACTTCCTGCTGTGGCTGTGATGGTGGCAGAGACGGGGGGTCCTGCTGGATTTGCCATTCTCGAATATTTACTTGTGAAATCTCGGGGCTCGATACTAGGAGGGGGTTGAGAGGGTCGTGGGTGAGGTGTGAGGGTCGTGGGTGGGGTGAGGGTCGCGGGTGAGGTGAGGAGGGGCGTGGGGTGGTGTGAGGCGTGGGGTGAGGTGTGAGGGTCGTGGGTGAGGGTGAGAGGGTCGTGGGTGAGGTGGGAGGGTCGTGGGGTGGGGTGTGAGGGTCGTGGGTGAGGTGAGAGGGTCGTGGGTGAGGTGTGAGGGTCGTGGGTGAGGTGAGAGGGTCGCGGGTGAGGTGAGAGGGGCGTGATGTTAACCTAAGTTTATCTACTCCGCTCTCTCCCCTTCTCTCCTTTTGATTTCCTTCTCCCCACTCCTCACTTCCACCTCTCTCTCTCTCCGTTCTCCCTTTCTTTCCATTCTCCTCCTACTCCCCTATTCTCCTTTATCACCCACTCTCTCTCTCTCTCTCTCAACCTTCCCTTCCCCTTCCTCTTCCCTTTCCACCTTCTTTTCTCCTCCGTCTCTTCTCTCCCTCCTCCTTCATCACCAGTTATGCCTTCCCCTTCTTCAAACAGCAGATGTGAACGAGGGGGGAAGTATAAACGAAACAAGAGGCAGTAAGAGAGAGAGAGAGAAAGTAAAATAAAGGTGAGGAAAAAACAGTAAACGAAGTAGAAAGATAGAATAAGCAGAGGAAATAGAAGTAGGGGAAGCAGAGAAAGAAGGAAGAAGAAGAAGAAGAAGCAGAATTGAAAGAAAACATTAAAAATAACTACATTTTTTCCCTTCTAATAATTAAAACGGAAACATTACAAAATATTCTGGCGTGAAATTTATCGTCAGGAAACATATCGTCAACATTCAAAGCAGCGCTCCCTATCACCTCTCTATACTGAGTCAGCCAGCTCGCCCCAGCCCGCTGTCAGGCCCCTCGACCAAACGTAAATAAACCGCATTCGAGTATGAACCAAACTTTCGATATATATTTGTAAATCAACTAAAAATCCATCTACTGCGACTGACAGATCACTCTCTGATTGGTATTAGGGTGTAGGATGGGGGTAATAATAATAATAATAATGATAGGTAAATATTGTGATTGAGAAATATGGGAAAAGGAAAAGAAATGTCTCAAGAATTGGGAGAAATGGCGATTGATCGAGAGGGGAGGGAATTAGCTTGGGTAGGTCTTCCCCCTCCTTCCTCTTCTTCCTTCCTATTGCTACGTCACTTACCTACCCTGTGTGAGTCATGTTTTTCTCTCTCTCTCATTTCCACTCCTCCAACTTCTGGGTTTTGTCTGTGTCAAGTGAAATTCACATTGCTTACAAAATTATTATTTTCTCTATACTTTTGTAGAAACTCTGTATATTTTTCCAGATATGTTGTCATTACTTTTAAGAGACGTATTATTTTCGATACTTTGTCTACTTTTAAGAGACGGTGTATAATCATCAGTAAAAGACTATACTTTTCTATAATTTTAAGTCTTTTTGTACATTTTCCAAATACTTATTATTTGTCAGTTTATTAAGTTCTAATAACTATCACTCACCCTCCTCTTGCCTCCTATAACAAAATGCTAAATGATTATATAAATATTAGATTATAGGAAGAATGACGTAGTATTAAACATGTATACACAGTGTTCTTATATCTAAAGCTGTTTCATGTTATGTAAGTAAATCTGAGGTCCAATAACAACTGTATCTCTCCCGACGCTGAGAGAGGGACTGCTCCTGCTCTCTCTCACCTGTCCTATTTCTTCTGTTGAGTTCACTTATTATAGACTCTGCTGTAATGTTATGTTTACCTTTACTATAGGTTTCGATCTCAAGCCCGGTAAGTAATATTTATTAGATGTTTACCCCCTAAAAAAGACGATCGGAAATACGAGATTGAATACCCCGGCAGGCAGCTTCAACCCGCCATGTTCCCTCACTAGATGGCTCTGGCGGCGCTGTGTCACCCATCGATCTGCCCCGCTCGCTCCACCTGCCGTTATTACGACTTATTTAATCGACTATAACCTCATTTTTTCCATCCTGAATATATTTTTTTTTATCGAGACGAAGACAAGAATGGCATCAAAGATTTCACGGATACTGAGAGACCTGTTGGAGGGCTAAAACATCACGAGTATTTGAGATTTTTAGGAGTGTGTTCCAGAGATACTCACGAGCTGTACTTGTGAGCCGCGTTTTTTTAGTGTGGGTAATTAAATGCAGTAGCTGAGAGCGGCTACATCAAAGGCAGGGTGCAGGCGGGCGGGTCACGGCCTCCGGCGAGGTAAAAAGAGGCCGCCCTCACTGGTTAAACAAAAAGAATATATAGAGGCCAAGTGTACTGTAAGAGAGGCCATGTTATTATTATTGTTATTATTATTATTATTAGACGGGACAGATACACAAGTCCATGTAGTGAAGGCACTGTATGTGAAACCTGACTATCTTTCTCCTTGGATTTCTTATACCTCACCCGACTTCCCTACCTCCCTCCCTCCCTCCCTCCCTACCCTAAGTTCAGAACATTTCTTTTTGCCTAAATTAACATTAAAATCCAATGTATTCCTTACCTTAGATATTTAATGAGTGACGTGTGTTTAGGGACGTACACACACATACACACACACACCTTTAAACTTCAGTACACACAGTTAACAGACCTGTAAGTGAGACGCCTGGCTGTGTACATACTGAGAACCATCCACCCCTTCCCTTCATTCCTCCCTCCAACCTTCTCTCCCCCCCCCCCCCCCAACACACAAGCTCCTGCAGTAGGTCAGGAGGCCTCAAACACCTACACCTGTCTTGGGAATTGACAGAGAATTACCCCTGCTATGACGGGTGGGGAGTAGGAGTGAGAGGAAGGGTCCCCTGGTGAAATAAACTCTTGGTATGGAAAAGATTGACTGCTCTTTCATTTCTTCTTTCACTTTTGACTTATTTCCCTCAGTCGTGGGCGGCTCTCAACTCCCACCATTTCTCGGGCGAGTTTCACCACAATGGGCGTTTAGAGGCGAGGCAATATGGGATTGTACTCAGAAATATTTCCCACAGGTCCGTCTAGGGCGAGGAAGGGTCGACCATTTACCTTAGTCTGGGCTTTAAACTCACACACAAATGTTTTCTCAAAAGAAAATATTTCTCAAAGCCTTCCTAATATTTTAAATCAGAAAAGAGAATAAATATTTGTATAGCTTGTTTTGCTTAAAGCTTTTTTACAAGTAGAAACTTTTCCAGTACGGAATATTGGAATCTTCGATAATATCCCGCCGTAAATCTTGCTCAACGAGAGGTCCCCTTCTGCTTCTCCGCCGTTTTCTGTGGCAATATTTTGATCGGTTCCCAATATCATTCATAATTCAGAAGGGATTTTAGCCGCACGAACTGTTTATAGAGGCCAGATAAACGCCCACAGATTGGAGTTTTCTCTTAGACTGATCTGCTGGTAGGAAACAACGCCCACCGGCCCTCACTATCCTCAGTGGGCGGCCCTACACCACCTGGTGCCCCGTTGTCTGGTACATAGGCAAGAGGTGTGTACCTGTAACCAGCGGCTTTGATTGGTCGATTAAATCAGTACTTTGGGGCAAAAACACGACTCGCCAACATGGCTGGCTGAGTGACTGGCTTGATGGTCGGGTGGCTACTAAACCTCTTATCATGTTACACAATCATAAGTTGAGAAAATTATATACACAGTCTACAAGCACCCCTCCCTCCATCCCATCCTTCCTCCCTCCCCCTTCCTTTCTCTCTCCCTCCTCCACTTCTTCCCTCCCCTCCCCTTCCTTTCCCTCTTTCCTCCCCTCCCGGCTTAACATATCACAAGAAACTTCTCGTCCAAGGAAGATCGTGTGTGTGTGTGTGTGTGTGTGTGTGTGTGTGTGTGTGTGTGTGGTAGATAGTACCAGAGGGATCTAAGGGAGTACCAGAGGAAGTGTCTAGAAGTACCAGAGGAACTACTTAACTCTGTTGCCACACATCTAATTTGTATTTCATTTTCTCCTCCCTCGTGTCTCCCCTCATTCCTTCCCTCCCTCCCTCTCTTCCTCCCTCCCTCTTAATCCTCCTCTTCCTTTCTCCTCCCCTTTCTCCTCCTCTTTGCAGGAACAGTGACATCACCCACATGACTCTGACCTATATATACTGTTAATGACTTTGATGTTTATCTTTGTATGAACCTCTGTCCTATGTGGCAGTGGAGTGATACTACCCTCAGTGTCAAGATCTGACTGAATTTCACAATAGACAAACTGTACTCCAGCTTTGTCGATAAATTTGTTAAACTGTAAACCCTCCTCCCTCCTTCCCTCTCATCTTCTTCCTCCATTCCTTCCTTCTTATCTCTTTCCTCATTCCTTCTTCGATCCCTTCTACCCTACCTAAGTCCCTCACCTCCCTCCTACCCCCTCCCTCCCCACCCCCCCTCTACCTCCTCCCTACCTCCCCCTCTCCCCCCACCCTCCCTCCCTACCTCCCCCTCACCCCTACCTCCCCTCATGAACCAATAAGTGTCCGTCCCTTCCTTATTGAACCTCTCCCCTCAGATTTCCTTCCCCACCTCCTCTTCTCACTCTACCTAAACCGCCATTCCTCTCCACCTCTCACTCCCCACATTCCTCACTCCTCCCTCACCCCCTTCACCCTTGTCCCTCCTAACCCCTAACCCCTGCAACCTTCCTCCTCTCCTCACCTCCCCACCTCCCCACCTCCTCTCTCACCCTCACCTCCCCACCTCCCTTCCTCACCTCCTCACTCTCACCTCCCTCCCCTCACTCTCCTCACCTCCCTCACTCTCACCTCCCTTCCTCACCTCCCTCACCTCCTCACCTCCCCTTCCCTCACCTCCCTCACTCTCACCCCCTCACTCTCCTCACCCCATCACTCTCCCTCACCCCCTCCCCCCTCCCCCTCACCCCTCGTCGCTCATGGGGGTGTTTATGACATAGCGTCGTGAGAACCAGCATTTATAGGTTGGAAAATTGGTTAATTATCTTGTTATTAGTTCAGGTTGTGGTGTTGACAGCCTCCCTCCCTCCCTCCTTCCTCCCTGTTATCTCCCTCCTCCTTCCCCTCCCTCCCTCCCTCCTCCTCCTTCCTCCTGTTTATCTCTCCCTCACTCCTTCCTCCCTCCCTCCCTCCTCCCTCCTTCCCTCCCGTTTATTCTCCTCCCTCCATCCCTCCTCTCTCCTAGTCGTCCTTCTCCTTCCCTTTTACCTTCCGCCCTCTCTCACTCCCTCCCCGCCCTTTTCTCCCTGCTCTCCGTCACCATAGTAACCCACCCCAGCACCACCCCCTCCCTCACCACCACCCTTCCTCCTCCTCACCACCACCTCTTCCTCCTCACCACCACCTCCCTTCCTCCCTCACCACCTCCCTCCCCTCACCACCTCCCTCCCTCACCACCACCTCCCTTCCTCCCTCACCACCTCCTCCTCACCACCTCCTCCCTCACCACCTCCTCCCTCACCACCTCCTCACCACCTCCCTCCTCACCACCTCCCTCCCTCACCACCTCCCTCCCTTCCTCCCTCACCACCACCTCCCTCCTTCTCTTCCTCGCCAGTAATAGAGTCAATTATCAGGTAATACAGAGATATATAATGGACCGTCTCTGCCTATACACCAGTGTGCTAACAGGCAGGAGAGGGCCCTTAATGCTATACGGCACACAGCGTCTCTATTAGCTCCTCTCATACTCTAAGCTAAATCTTCTCTCTTTGTCTGCAGATGTGAGAACGCGTCTAACTGGCTCACTTAAGCTACGACACCAAGATGGATGCTCAAGAGTTCGTAAGTTAAATTTCATCAATAAACTAGATTACTTTAACACCAAGATGGATTTTTAAAAGTTCGTAAGTTAGATTTTATCATTATCTGGCAATTTACTCCTTAGCATAAAATATAGGTTCAATATGGCGCCGTTGTTACCCTAGACTGCCTGACTACCCCTGCGCGTGTTGTATCGTCTTCACCTAAGGGAAAAATTTACTCAGCGAACGGCGGCGGGATTTTGAGAACCTGAAGTGTTAAGCCTAATCGTTAGTGGATTAATCTGGCGAGTAAGATAGATTACGATGGTGGACAATATTACGATAATGAGTGAAGGAAGGAAAGAGATTTGTCACATCCTTATTTTCCAGAGATTAAAAATAAATAAAAAGATGCGAGAGAGATTTTGCCTGAGACGATGATGGCGAGGAGGTCTTGCACGAACGCTGAATCTCTATCTCTCTATCTCTATCTCCTGCCATAATATCTCTCACTCAACCATTATCCTAGAGAACACAAGTAGTAGAGTCTCGCAGCAAGTTTACCGCCATAATCACCAACAGTTCCGAGTATAAAGGTGAAAAGTTTATATATGAATCGTCGGTAATGTGAGGGATGTTGATGGTCACGTAATACTGGAACCGCCTCTGTCATAGTTGTAGTCATGGTGTGTCTTTTAAAAGGTTGTATGTAACGTTATATGTGTAAAAGGTTAGGTTAGGTATTGACTATCTTAGGTAAGGTAAGGTTACGTTACCTCTTTCTAAAGATGAAATAAGCTGGGGTGTCTAATCTTCAGTGATTCACACACACACACCGTCCACCAGGTGTTTTGGTATTCAAGTTGAGTTCACCTTAAACTTGTTGAAGGACGAATATTAAGTAATGGACGATGGCAGATGACGTGTGACAGGTTGCATAGTAAATATAAACATTCACAAGACCATCCAGCACTGTTTTGAGGTTAAGTTAGGTTAAGGTTAGATCAGGAAGGGGTTAAGGGTAGGATTAGGTTAGGTCACGATGAGGTCAGGTAGGTTAAGATATATGGTAAGGTCAAGCGTTCCATGTGATTACTGACGATGTACACTTAATGTGGTGTACATGTATTAATGGTGTACATGTAATATAGTGTACATACTACATACAATGGTATACATTGTTACGTGTAAAGTGTATGGCACTATTCCAGGCACTGCAGAGTCTGACTGGGAGGAGGGAGTGCCTCAGTGTCTCTGTGTGCCAATTACCTTCCTTGTTACAGCCAACTACCCCCGTGTACCTTGTCTCACCTCTCACTCTCTCATCTAATTCATGAGTGTGTGTGTGTCTTGTGAGTGTTGAGAGTGAGGGTGTGTGTGTGTGTGTGTGTGTGTGTGTGTACCTCAAGGAACGCCAGGAGCATCATCATCAACACAAGCAGAGGGAAAGACAAGACCTACCTTTGATATTATAATTTCCCACCAAACTTCCCCACACTTCTCCCACTATCCCCACACTCTCTGTGTATGTCCCCACCCTCTCTACCACCCAGCCCAGAAGACGCTCCGCCACCGCTTAGTTGACTTGTTTGAGGTCACGTCATTATCTTCTAATCAAAACACCCGTGGGTAATTATCTATCATTGAATTATATCTAAAGATGAAAAATGGTGTCGTATCGTATATATAAAAAGTAATTTGGGAAGATAATGATTGAATATAATTGAGTTGTTTTGTCGTCATTGCCTTTGTATTTAAATCTTGTTTACGTTGGGCCGCTTTGATGTTTGGAAGACCGTAATATATATGGTGATTCAGGCACCCGAGTCCAAACACTGAAAACATTATGACAAAGGAGATATATATACTTTGAGTTCGGACATTCACTCAGACACTCAACACAGTGAAAATGAATGTTCTTTAAGTATGTTTCCTACGTCATTTGTTCGCCTTCACCATCTGAAAAACTGTCCACTCGGGCCTAAAAATACTGTAGATATCACGAGAAAAGGTTGGTCAGAATATATTAGCCTCAGCCACGAGTACAGTTAATCTGCCAGGGAGATGCTGTATTAACTTAGGTCTTGATATACAACACCGTAACTACAACAGATAATACAATTAAAACTTTCATTATTTATTAATACATATGTATCAATCTACTTATCTGTATACATATTTATCTCTGCCTATATATCTATATACAGTATGTATATTAATCATCTGCCTATTACTAATCTGCAGGAACAACCACCACCAGATGACTGAGGCTACATTACCACCACCATCACCAGATGACTGAGGCTACATTACCACCACCAGATGACTGAGGCTACATTACCACCACCACCAGATGACTGAGGCTACATTACCACCACCATACCAGATGACTGAGGCTACATTACCACCACCACGATGACTGAGGCTAATTACCACCACCAGATGACTGAGGCTATTACCACCACCACCACCAGATGACTGAGGCTACATTACCACCACCACCAGATGACTGAGGCTACATTACCACCACCACCAGATGACTGAGGCTACATTACCACCACCACCACCAGATGACAGAGGGTATACATCACCACCACCAGACAACACCAAAAGATAACATACTACAGTAGCTCCAGCTCTGTAGATCACATACTGCAGTAACACCAGCTCTGTAGACCACATACTGCAGTAACACCAGCTCTGTAGACTGCATACGACAGTAGCTCCAGCTCTGTAGATCACATACTGCAGTAACACCAGCTCTGTAGACCACATACTGCAGTAACACCAGCTCTGAGACTGCATACTGCAGTAACACCAGCTCTGTAGACTGCATACGACAGTAGCTCCAGCTCTGTAGATCACATACGACAGTAGCTCCAGCTCTGTGACACATACGGCGCGATCACTGCAGTAACACCAGCTCTGTAGATCACATACTGCAGTAGACCACCAGCTCTGTAGACCACATACTGCAGTAACACCAGCTCTGTAGACTGCATACGACAGTAGCTCCAGCTCTGTAGACAACATTCTACAGTAGCTCCAGCTCTGTAGATCACATACTGCAGTACACCAGCTCTGGATCACATACTGCAGTAACACCAGCTCTGTAGACCACATACAGTAACACCAGCTCTGTAGACTGCATACGACAGTAGCTCCAGCTCTGTAGACAACATACTACTGCACCAGCTAGACAACATACTACAGTAGCACCAGCTCTGTAGATCACATACTGCAGTAGCTCCAGCTCTGTAGATCACATACTGCAGTAACACCAGCTCTGTAGATCACATACTGCAGTAACACCAGCTCTGTAGACCACATACTGCAGTAACACCAGCTCTGTAGACTGCATACGACAGTAGCTCCGCCTGTAGATCACATACTGCAGTAGCACCAGCTCTGTAGACCACATACTACAGTAGCACCAGCTCTGTAGACTGCATACGACAGTGCTCCAGCCTCTGACAACATACCAGTAGCTCCAGCCTGTAGATCACATACTGCAGTAGCTCCAGCCTGTAGACAACATACTACAGTAGCCCCAGTAGATCACATACTGCAGTAGCACCAGCTCTGTAGACTGCATACGACAGTAGCACCAGCTCTGTAGACTGCATACGACAGTAGCTCCAGCCTGTAGATCACATACTGCAGTAGCACCAGCTCTGTAGACCACATACTATAGTAGCACCAGCTCTGTAGACAACATACTACAGTAGCTCCAGCTCTGAGACTGCATACGACAGTAGCTCCAGCTCTGTAGACAACATACTACAGTAGCTCCAGCTCTGTAGACAACATACTACAGTAGCACCAGCTCTGTAGATCACACACACTACAGTAGCTCCAGCTCTGTAGACCACACCTACAGTAGCTCAGCTCTGTAGACCACACACTACAGTAGCTCCAGCTCTGTAGACCACCTACAGTAGCTCCAGCTCTGTAGACCACACCTACAGTAGCTCCAGCTCTGTAGACCACACTACAGTAGCTCCAGCTCTGTAGACCACACACTACAGTAGCTCCAGCTCTGTAGACCACACACACTACAGTAGCTCCAGCTCTGTAGACACACTACAGTAGCTCCAGCTCTGTAGACCCACACCTACAGTAGCTCCAGCTCTGTAGACCACACACTACAGTAGCACCAGCTCTGTAGACCACACACTACAGTAGCACCAGCTCTGTAGACCACACACACTACAGTAGCACCAGCTCTGTAGACCACACACTACAGTAGCACCAGCTCTGTAGACCACACACTACAGTAGCTCCAGCTCTGTAGACCCACACACTACAGTAGCTCAGCTCTGTAGACCACACACTACAGTAGCACCAGCTCTGTAGACCACACACCAGTAGCTCCAGCTCCTGTAGACCACACCTACAGTAGCTCCAGCTCTGTAGACCCACACTACAGTAGCTCCAGCTCTGTGAACCACACCTACAGTAGCTCCAGCTCTGTAGACCACACACTACAGTAGCACCAGCTCTGTAGACCACACCCTACAGTAGCTCCAGCTCGACCACACACTACAGTAGCTCCCTCTGCCACCACTACATAGCACCAGCTCTGTAGACCACACACTACAGTAGCTCAGCTCTGTAGACCACACCTACAGTAGCTCAGCTCTGTAGACCACACCTACTGATAGCACCAGCTCCTGTAGACCCACACACTACAGTAGCTCCAGCTCCTTGGGACCACACACTACAGTAGCACCAGCTCTGTAGACCACACACTACAGTAGCTCCAGCTCTGTAGACCACACACTACAGTAGCACCAGCTCTGTAGACCACACACTACAGTAGCTCCGGCTCTGTAGACCACACACTACAGTAACTCCGTTAATTGTTAAAAAATAAGTTTATATATTTTATGTTCATTATTTTGTCTCTCTGTTGAGTCATTTATTTGATCAGATTAAATTTGTATTTGTTTATTTTGTACATAACTGATATATTTGTTTTATTGTTTGTTTGTTAATAAATTCTGTAATTAAAACTACTGCATGTATTTCAATATACCCCATAGTATTGAGGTGATGATTTTGGTGGGATCTATTCCTTGGACCTACAGAAATTTTATTATTGAAAAAGGTAATTTTTTATCATAGAAAATGGGAATATCTACTTTCCGGGAAGTTGGTTATCTACTTTC
>NW_024736088.1:0-24675 GCF_018991925.1 Homarus americanus
ATGCAATGGTTGTATAGATGTAGTGCAGTATAATTATTAAATGCAGGCAGCATTCACATCACAAACTTAACCCACAGAAGAAGTCGCCGCGGGCAACGGCAGCAGTCGGCAGCGGAAGCGCGATCCGGGAGAAGGACACGAAGAACGACCGTAGATCGTCGCTCCGGAGACGGGTCGGCGAGTGCCGCTCTCCGACGCGAGACGATCGTCGAGAATAACCTACGTGTTTTTCTATTTTTATGGATGCTATTTTAAGGATAACTAAAGCTCAGTCAACGGTTATTTTAGCTTAAGGTCATATTATACGTGTATTTGTAATGTACAGTATTTCATTGAGTAAGAATGCTAAAACTTGCCCGGCGGTCGACCCCCAAAACAACTGCGGCGACCCGCTCCGGCACTCGAGAAGACGGAAGCTCCGAGTACACGACGTTAAAGATTAACGGATAGTTTGACGACTATACCACCCCTTGTTCCCTCTACCTCCAGCTAAATGTATCCCTCCCTCCACTTACCACTCTTCCTTTCCTCATCTATTATCTTTCCCTTCCACCCCTCTATCCCACCATCTGTCCCCCCTCCCTTTCTTCACGTACCATTCTTCCTTTCCTTATCTATTATCCTTCCCTTCCACCCCTCTATCCCTTCCCTCCACATACCACCTTTCTCTCCTAGCACCTGTCGTTCCTTTTTTGTGTTTTATTTAATAAGTTTTATAGTATATGATGGTCACCTTATTAATAATGTACCATTTTGTGTGATTACAATTACACTACACACACTTAGTCGAAGTGACCAGTTATTAGTGTTGATATTAATGGGATAAATATTAGATAAGTTTATTGGAGTTTGCTATAAAATATGTGACTATAATTATAAATTGTGAGTGTGAAGAAGGGTTTATAAGTTGTATATATGTCAATTAGAGGAACAAATAATTTGCTAACCACACCCTAGTCCTTCAATGGAAAACGCATCGAAATGCGCAGCGGCGAATGCATTCGGCGGGAGAATAATGCGGCGACACGCGTAGAATACTCGTACGCCACTCTCGGGCACGTACGTTTCCATTTACTAAAGTTAGGTGGGTTTGTTTGGGTGGCGTGGGACCCAGAGGGCATCGGCAGGCGGTCGCGTCCGGCGGTTGCCGTGCGAGAAATTGGGAGGACGGGCTTTCACGTTGCAGAAACTAAGGAACGGCATCTTCCGGCGGAACCACAGCCCGCGATTAAAGGAACGCTCGGGTTTGACGCCCACGGACCGAGCGCGCGGCTCCTCCGCCGTAACAAGAGTAGTCGATTGAAGTCCCCTCTTTTGCCTGGGTGGATGTGTCTGTGCTAACCGTTTTAGGCAAGTGAATGTTTGGTACAGCAGATTTGGGGATTCATTGTAGGGTAGACTTGCCATACAGTGCAGTGTTTTAATTGGTATTATATTGCGGCGATCGGCGAGCACGGAGACCGAAGCCTCACTCGACCGTGTCTCGGGAGGCGTGGGGTTTGGTCCGAGGCCACTCGCAGTCATCGTCGAGGGTATAGTCCGGAACGCCGTTCGACGTGACGTCTCGTCGAAATTCCGGAGCGGTCTTCTCGTCGCGGGGCGCGCCGGAGGTCGACGCTACGACGTTCCCGGAGGGGTCGTCGTCGTCGTCGTCGGGTATTTGACGTGCATCCGGAGTAGAACGAGGGCACGCGTCGAACCGTCGAAAGTGCGCAAGAAATGAGATCGCGTAAATAACGGCAGATTAATTTCGTCGACACTCGTACGTATAAGAGTGCAAAGTAAATAAATAATACGTATTTTTTTTATGGGAATTAGCCCACCCGGGCACGGGTCACCGACCCACATCGGGGCGAAAATGTAATAATAATAATAATTGTTGAAGTTACAGTGTTCATTTTTGGTGGATATCAACGAAATATGATGCGAGAGGCTCAGACGACGACACAAACGACGACGCTCTCTCCGGTATATTTTCGGGACCGTCCGTAAAAACGAAACCAAAACACGCGTGCGCATTCAAAGTGGCGCATTATTGCACAAGTAAAATAAAACATATTGCCATAAATATGGGGTAACCTAGTTTATATGTAACAATAATACTGAAGAACCTTAAAGAAATACAAAATGGAAAAAAAAATCAAAAGTGAGGAACAATAGATTTATGTTGTGTTGTAAGAGAAACAATCGAGACAGAGAGTCAGACGAGCGACCCGGGACTCGGTCACAATTTTAGGGATGCCACGTAGCAGGAAGATCTACCACGGACGACACATTACGCTTCCAATATTGTCTGCGGAGGTGGTATCTCCCCGTTTGGTGGCTGCCTAAGTATGTAAGATTTTCCAATGGAAAGTGTATGTTTGGCAAATGTATCCAGGTCTTTAGAGAATGTACTCAGATATTTGGGTTAGGTGTCAAGGGTTCATGTATAATTTGCATGCCTAATTGACTATGTATATTTTTTAACCTTAATTTTTCATTTGCAGTCACCCGACGGGAGTCAGAAACGTCATTTTTGTGCGGACCGGCGACTCGACGGACCCCGGCCGAGGACGCCGCTCGAACCGCGGGTGAGAATGTCGGACGACGCCGTATTGTAATGTTTATATCGCAGTGTACGGTATTTACTTAATGGTTCTCTGAAGAATAGGAATGCGTATGTGGCGTGCCTCGGCGTCTCCGTAGGAATTGCGTAGAGTAAGTGGAAGGTTTTTAAGGGAGACGAGAATTTATTAAGCGGCGCGTCGTCGACGAAATATCGAAGGAAGTTTTGACCGGTTACCGAGAGGAAATAAGACGGGAATTTACGAGTAAAAGAGTAGTAGAACGTAAAGATAACGAGGGAGAAATGAAAATGCGACCGACGACGAGACTCGGGTGCCATCGAAAATGCGTAGAGGGACGGACATTACAAGTGTTATAACGAGAGTACTTAATTTAGCATAGAGATATAGAATTGAAGGTGTCATATCTGGTCTAAAAGTGTTGGATACAATATGAAAAGTATTATTAAAAAATGGGAGTTTAAGCCAAGGGTTAGGGTGGTGCTGGCACTTCCCCCTCCCTTCCTATTGGGATAAATCGAGAAACAAGATGAATTCTCCCCACCCCCTCCTCCACAAAGGGGAGACCAGATGGACGTCACCTGGGTGTAAGGGTTAAGAATGTAGTAGCTTGTAATGGAGGATGAGGTATATGTATTTATGTCCTATGTTTTATACTGTATTGCAAGTAGGCGTTATTGTATGCACATTGCGGGTCATAATAGGAACGCGGCACGCCGGAGGCGGGTACACGGGACGATCCCTCGGAACAGAAGCCGAAAGTTCGTGGCGTGGGTATATCCACTTCCCTTAAAAGTGTAATTAGGGATCCTCCTCAGACACATTGCACCATTTGAACGCAGACGTAAGATTATCCTCATCGCCGTACACGTCCCGAGGAGACGAGGCGTATCGAGTTTACGCGGATGCATACGAGACGTTTCCTTTCGAGTACGGGTAGTTCTGCTATAATGCGATAGTTGTGTTCTTGTAAAACATCGTGTTATAGAAATTCGTGTAATAGAAATGACAGGGCTTATGGAGAAAATAGGGTTAGGTGCAGATTACTCCAAATCGACAAAAATTTCGTAGTACAGTCTAAATAAATGTTACATTGATATCTAATATTGAAATCATACAGTAAATGTTACACTTGACCTTGAAAAAATCTGAATATAACTTGATGGGGGAGAAGATTGATGTTGAGGAGTCATGAAACATCAAGCTTTTCTTCGAGTGTTATAGCCTTTCTTTTATGATCACCAGAGTGCTTCCCAGAGATATTCTTCTTTTCCATAGTCACAAAATTGGAGAAACAGTAATCACCGAGGACACTTAAAAATTTCACACGTGTTTCAAACAAAGTGTGGAGTAAACAGAGCGCGCGGGTCTAAAACGCTATGTATTTTGTTTTTCTCTTATTTAAAATTTTACATATACTGTAGAGGTATACTGTATACATAAATATTACATAAATTATTTGTGCAATTCTTCACAAACAAAACACATAAATCAATTGAACTTGCGATGTCGAACGTGAACTGTAAACACTGCATAACCCTGCGCCAAGCCACAATGTAAAGTACACTTTAAACGCTACTTATTTTGTTTTTCTCTTTTATTTAAATTTTTACAATTTACATATTCATATTATGCTACAGCGCCCACAAAACACGAGAAACGTTCGAGTCCCCCAGTAGAGATGTCCGTTCTCTATCCACTCGAGGATGTGTCGGTCGTGCGTTTTCTTTTTGTGTACTCGCTCGGGGACTCGAGTATTTCTGTTTATAACACAGGATGATAAGGGAATTTGAATTTATTTGTTGATTTATTTATTTATAATATACTGTAATATATTAAATATGCTGCAAGTATTTTCTTTAATTTATATACTTTTTTCTGGAAAAAGGGAGGCTACCATTATACCCGGTAATGTACATTTATGGCGATCGTTAAGGACCAAACTCCGAATCCGTGACGTGACTTCCGTTCATCATTTATGTCCTAAATTTACCAATGTGGGTAGTTTCAAGAATTAACGCAGTCATTTACCGAATATTCTTTGCCCAAAAATAAATTTCAAATGAATTATTTATAGGAGATAAGTATTATGATCAGTAAATATACCGATATGCATTACCGACCACAAGGACGGCTAAAAATAGGCACAGACGGTCACAGTCGAGGTCACTTTCCCTTTGTTGTCACTGTAGGACCTTGTGAGTGGTTTACTGTATACATAAATATTACATAAATTATTTCTGCAATTCTTCACAAACAAAACACATAAATCAATTGAATATGCGAAGTCGAACGTGAACCGTAAACACTGTGTGATGTAAAGAGAGCGCCGGTGTGAAACGCTATGTAATTTGATTGTCTCTTTTATTTAAAATTTTACAATTGACTTATAATATATAGGTATACTGTATACATAAATATTACATACATTATTTCTGCAATTGTTCACAAACAAAACACACAACTCAATTGAACACGCGATGTCGAACGTGAACCGAAGCCATAACAATCGTTCGAGTGGAATCGCGTCGGAGGAAACGAGTTCGCGTTTTACAAATATCGTTCCTCAATTCATAAATCGCGTCGTCAAAACACGCGTTATAGCAGAACTCGCCGTATAGTTTTTGGTTCACCGCCAACACGTTTATCCTCGTACCGGATCTCCGTCGTCGCGTATTTTTACGCGACATCTGCGGAAGTTACGTTCACAGACGTAAATGGTACGACCTCGAGAGCACGACGTACATTCGGTCGTAAAGTACACCGGTCCGGATCGAGTGGACTTTCCCAATCGTCTTATAGATTTCTCGAGTTCTTGGGAATGGTACGAATATGTACAATTAATATTATGTTATGTATAGGTATATTGTATGTTTTTTGATAATCGTTAAGTATGGGAGGTGGCGACGTGCACACCGTACCGACGGGTGGAGGAGCGTCGAGTTTGATTTTGTATTAGGCGACGGGGTCGCGGGTATTTACGGAGATACGGCAGAGCGCGACGTCGGCGCCCGCGTACGGCACGAGCGGGAGGAGTAATTTGTGCGGGACGTAATTGTGGGGTAGTCGAGTATGCCTGTGTGTTTTAGTTGGCAATAGTGTGTAGATATGTTTGTGTATAGGTATACTGTAGAAAGAATGAAGTTAGATGAAGTTTGTTTGGGAATTAGTATAATTTGTAATAGTAGATAATTGTCGATATATTTTGACAGTAATTTGTCCGTTTCAGTTGCGGAGGAGCGCGCCGATACGAGTCGGAGACGGCTCGTACAGTCGGCGCACGAGAGCGGTCCGGACGAAGACATTCGGGAACCGAGGACGAAGACGCTCGTCGACTGCGGACGAAGACACCGGTCGACGCGCGAGGAAGATGCTCCGGAACACGGGAAGAACGCCACACTCCCGAGTGCGGGAAGACACTCGTCAACGCAGAAGGAGACACGCATCAATGTCGGGCCGGCGCGATTGTTTTAAAGACGATTTAACGTGTAAAATGAATGTACGTGTTGTTTGTAACGATTGTTATAATGTTTGTAGTATTGTTTTTAGAGACCGACTCTGCGAAGACGGAGGAAGTCGATACATGTCGAGAATGAATTTATTGAAGATGTTGCCTGTGATCACTAGGTGTTTGCACTAATTTGGGGAGATGATTACGATCGTAGAACGTCACGGAATGCGGCGACGCATCCGTAAATAACGGCAGCATAAATACGAGAGAACGCGGCGGCGGCGGCGGGGAAGTGCGCCTTTTGAAAGTAAAAGAACGGGGGAGATCGGACCGACATAGATGGTGTTGTTGTGGTAACCGATAAGAATGGAGAAATGATGACTATTTGGTGGGTTTTTTAGGACAGAGAGAGTAGTTATATATTAGTGAAGATATAAAGTAAAAGGTGATAAGGATGGTGGTGGGGGGACAACGAATGATATATTTTGTAGGGTATTAAAGGAATTGACTCGTCAGTGCCGAGTCGGCGTAATTGTGAGAAACGGATGCGACGGGGATTGTAAAGAAGTCGCGCGGTAGAGGAATTGGCGGAAGCGACGATCGCAATAACCTTTCGACGTGGGACGGACGACGACGAATTTAGTAAATGGCGGTTTAGGAAAGGGTCGTACGTAAAGCGGCGGGCGCGTGCGGATACGGACGACGGTCGATCGGGGTCCGTTTACGGGACGGGAAAGAGGACCGACGGAGAACGGACGGGAATTCGGACGGAGACGAGGCGGCGCACAAACGAAAGTATACCCGCGAGATGCGTAAAGAATGATTTGGAAGTAGATTTAACTAAGAGTCGCGTGTTTGAAATGGCGGGAAGGTTCGACAGGTGTATTAGTTTTACGTAATTGTGGCAGTGCGTTTGAGAGCGGGCAGTCGTGGAGTGCGCGTGGGTACCTATTTTGAGACCGCGACATCTACCGGTAAGGAAATACGTAATGCAGCAGTAATATATTTTTGGCCTGAATTTATACTCGTTCACCCGTACTCCGTGTTGCTCCACTCGTGTTAAGGTGTTTATTGTGAAGGCGTTTGTATAATAATAAAATTTGTTGGACGAGTAGGGGAAGGAATACGAGCACAATGTTTAATTTGTAAGCCCTCCCTTTTTTGTCTTTTCCCTCTGCCTCCCCGTCCTCCTCCTCCTTTTTTGACGTGTTTGTCGTGCGGCTTCTTTTCCCTCCGTTTCATTGCAACTCCCTTCGTTTTTCTCCCCCCTACCTGCTTCTGTCCGTCCTCTTCTTCTTCCTGTTTCCTTCTTTTACTCCTCCTCTTCGCCATATGTCTTCCTCGTTTATTCTTTGGCTTGTTCTGCGTCTGTTCCTTCTCCTCCTCTGTTTGATTGTGATTCCCTTGTTGTTTCTCACCCTCCCATTGCTCTTGATCCTGTTGTTACTCCCATTTGTTGGTTGTTTTTGTGTTCCTGTATATGTTTGTTGTTACCAATTGAATTTGTGGTTGTATTACTGCTGCTGTGTGTATGTTGGATTGTATTTATTTGTTGTTATATATATGTTGTGAGTGTGAATTAGATATATTGTGTTGATATTTGACTAAATGTTGTTGTTAAGAAGAGGAGGAGTTCTATTTAGATTTGGAAAGTAACTGTCATCGAGGACGAGAATGCACGTACCGTCTGTAGTTTGAATACGCGGTCGCGTCGGGTTTGGGCAGTTATATATCGGGAAATAGTTGAAGAGTGTAAGTTAATGTTGTGGACTTGTGAAATTGTTGATTGTGGAATAGTTATTGGTTTTAATTTGAAGGGTGTCAATTGCGCACCGGGAATATTTTGTCGGGAGTTTGGCGTCGTCGGAATCGACCGGAACGGCCGGAGTCGCGGAGTTATTTTTTGTCGTCGTAGATTCGTTCGCGGAGTCGTAAAAAATGTGGCGTCGTCGACGAAAGTCAATCGTCCGCGGATCGGTCGTCTTCGAATATTTGTAGACTTGTATATGTTTGTTTGTAATTGATTGAAGTTATTTGTAGTTTGAAAAATGTTTTGACTTGTTGTTGTTGTTTGATTATAGTATAGTCATTTGTGCAGTTTGAAATTATTTTGGTTTGTGGATTTGGAAAATGTGTTGCATGTATGTGGACTTTGAATAAGTGAGATATTTTGTATATTTTTCATGTTTGTGGACCGAAATGTCGTACCTCTAGTCGGGCAACCTCGGGACCGGACCATGGAAATTGACCCTTTTCCTGGATAGATAGTGACTTGTGCTTATGCTTGGAAGCACTAGCACCACTTTCTCTGCATCACGGCCTCTTTGAAGACATATTGAAGGGTTAAATGTCGTATAGTAGCTCGTGAAATTTGGAGAGTTTTTAATTCTTAACGTATTTTATTGGAACAGAGCCAAAAATAAATAAATAGAAATTTTGACGGCGGAAAGTGGAATTTCGACGGGTTTGAACGGCCCGCCAACGTGCAGACGACTGGCACAATCGCGTAAAGAGCGTCATTTCTCTCGTGTAGAAAAGATTCATTATTGAATGTCTTTTTTATTGAATTACTGTTTGTGTGCAAAATGAGCAATACAATTCATTAATAATACGTAGAATATTAAAACACACGGCATTGTTTTCGTCGATTACAAAACCGGTGACTGACTGGTTCTACATATAAAAGAGAAGAAAATAAGACCTTGGCTGTAGCTGTAGTCAAATGACTATGGTTGTTTTAAGTAATGTTAATAAATGGAACAATAGAAGTAGCTAACGATAACGGTAAAGAAAAAAAAGAGATCGCGCGCGTAAGTGGGCATGCGAAAAGATATCGTCATTACTTTACGTAAGAATACGAAAGCAACACTTATTTACTGTTCATATCTATTTTAATTGATGTTTGTGAATTTGTTTTTATTGAATTAATGTTTGTGTGTGCAAAATTAGCAATAGAATTTATTATTAATACGTGGAATATCAGAGGAGACGAGACGAGACGGCTGCCGGCATCGTTTACGTTAAAGCTCACAAAACCAGTGACCGATTGGTTGTACATATAAAACTGAAGAAAATAAGACCCTGATTTTAGCTGCAGTAAAATTAATGTAAAAAAATTAATATGCTCGTTTGAAGTACGTGTAATGTTATTTAATGTTAAAAAATGGAACAATATAAGTAGTTAACCATAAAAAAAGTGAGTGCGCATACGTAAGTGCGCACATGTGAAAAGATATCGTCATTACTCTACATAAGAATATGAAAGCAACACTTATTTATTGCTGAAGGGTTAAATGTTGTACTCTATAGACAAAGAGAGAGAGAGAGCAGCTGAAGTGCTGGATGTAAACAAACCTTAATTTCCTGGGGTTTTTTTTTTTTAGGGGATTAGCCCACCTGGGCATAAGTCACTGACCCACGTTTGGGCGTGATGGGCCAAAATTTAATACTCCTGCTATAATAATGATAATTTCCAAGAAAAAAAAAAAAACTGCCTATGTACCTGTTGGAGAAAGTAAAATTGTTTTGGACCACGGGAGTTTGCGGAGCACAGAATGCCGGACTAGAGAGTTACAACCTGTAGTTGTTTGTGGACTTGAAATTGTTAACCTTTGTGGACTTTGAATAATTGATAATGTTTGTCGACTTTGAATTTGTTTTGCCTTTTGTGGACCGGGAAATTTATGCGTCGGGTCCGAGGACCGGCAATAATTATCGACGCACGCGAACTCGGAATAACGTATTACGCCGGTGGAATCGGACTAATTTTTTATCCCGTGTGGACTTTGAATAATTGATGATGTTTGTGGTCTTTGAATAATTGTGTATTTTGTGTGGAATTGGAATAATTGTTATCCTTTGAAAATGTCTCATTGTTTGTGTATTTTGAATAATTGTCAATTTGTGTGGACTTTGAATAATTTATTGTTTGTGTACTTGGAATAATGATCAATTTGTGTGGACTTTGAATATTTTGTGGAGTTTGAATAATTTATTGTTTGTGTACTTGGAATAATGTTCAATTTATGTGGACTGAATAATTAATGATGTTTGTGGATATTTGAATATTTTGTTATGTTGTGTGGACTTTGAATATTTTGTGGAGTTTGAATAATTTATTGTTTGTGTACTTGGAATAATGTTCAATTTATGTGGACTTTGAATAATGTATAATGATTGTGGACTTTGAATATCCTTTGTGGACTTAGTATTAATTGATCCTGTGTGGACTTTGAATAATTAATATGTATGTGGACTTGTTATTATTTTATTGTTTGTGGACTTTGAATAATTGTCAATGTAGACTGAGTATTTTTGTCATGTTGTGTGGACTTAGAATAATTTGTATCCTCTGTGGACTTGTAATAATTGTTAATGTATGTGGACTTGGAATAATTTATGATGTTTGTGGAGTTAGTATTATTTTAGCCTTTGTGTATGTGTAGTTGGTATGTTTTTTCTGTTTGTGGACTTTGAATATTTTGTGGATATAGAAAATGTTTTATCGTCTGTGGCTCCGTATTAATGTATTACGTCCGTGGACCGGGAATAATTTTGTATCGTGTGTGGACTTGTAAAAATTTTCATTGTTTGTGGACTTAGATAAATGTTCATATGTTGTGGAGTTAGTATTATTTTAACTTGTGTGGACTTGTAATAATTTTCAATGTTTGTGGACTTAGAATAACTTTTAATGTATGTGGACTTTGAATAATTGTCATCGATTGTGGACTTATTATATTTTTGATGTTTGTGGACTTTGTATTATTTTATTGTTTGTTGACTTTAGAAATTTTGTATTTGGAAATATTGTCATTGTTTGTGGATTTAGAAAAATTGTCATATGTTGTGGAGTTAGTATTATTTTATCCTGTGGACTTGTAATAATTTTCAATGTGTGTGGACTTGGTATATTTTTCATATTTTGTGCTTTGAAATATTGTCTTTGTGGACTTAGTTTTTTTTCCTCTTGTGGAATTGGACTAATTTATGTTTGTGGACTTGGAAAATTTTTTTATCCTTTATGGACTTAGAAAATTTTCATGTTGTGTGGACTTAGAAAATTTTCATGGTGTGTGGACTTAGTATTTTTTTGTTGTTGTGTGGACTTAGTTTTTTTTCCTGTGTTGTGGACTTAGAAAATTTTCCATCCTTTATGGACTTATAATAATTTCATGTGTGGAATTAGTATTTTTTGTTGTTGTGTGGACTTAGTTTTTTCATGTGTTGTGGACTTAGAAAATTTTTCGTTGTTTGTGGACATAGAATAATTTTCATGTTGTGGACTTAGTTTTTTTTTTCATGTCATGTGGACTTAGAAAATTTTTCATCCTTTGTGGACTTAGAAAATTTTTCATGGTGTGTGGACTTAGTATTTTTTGTGGTGTTGACTAAGTATGTTTTTGGTTGTGTGGACTTAGTAAATTTTTCGTTCTTTGTGGACATAGAAAAATTTTCATGTTGTGGACTTAGAAAAATTTCATGGTGTGTGGACTTAGTTGTTTTTGCTGTGTTGTGGACTTAGAATATTTTCATGTGTGTACTTGGGTTTTTTTCATGTCATGTGGACTTAACAAATTTTTCGTTCTTTGTGGACTTAGAAATTTTTCATGTTGTGTGGACTTGGTATTTTTTTTTTTGTGGACTTAGTATTTTTTCATGTGTTGTGGACTTAGTATTTTTTTGTTGTTGTGTGGACTTAGTTTTTTTTCCTGTGTTGTGGACTTAGAAAATTTTCCATCCTTTATGGACTTATAATAATTTCATGTGTGGAATTAGTATTTTTTGTTGTTGTGTGGACTTAGAAAATTTTTCGTTGTTTGTGGACATAGAATAATTTTCATGTTGTGGACTTAGTTTTTTTTCATGTCATGTGGACTTAGAAAATTTTTCATCCTTTGTGGACTTAGAAAATTTTTCATGGTGTGTGGACTTAGTATTTTTTGTGGTGTTGACTAAGTATGTTTTTGGTTGTGTGGACTTAGTAAATTTTTCGTTTTTTTGTGGACATAGAAAAATTTTCATGTTGTGGACTTAGTTTTTTTTCATGTGTTGTGGACTTAGTATTTTTTTCATGTGTTGTGGACTTAGTATTTTTTTGTTGTGTGGACTTAGTATTTTTTTGTTGTGTGGACTTAGTATTTTTTCATGTGTTGTGGACTTAGTATTTTTTTCATGTGTTGTGGACTTAGTATTTTTTTGTTGTGTGGACTTAGTATTTTTTTGTTGTGTGGACTTAGTATTTTTTTCATGTGTTGTGGACTTAGTATTTTTTTGTTGTGTGGACTTAGTTTTTTTTTGTTTGTGGACTTAGTTTTTTTTTTTGTGTGGACTTAGTATTTTTTTCATGTGTTGTGGACTTAGTATTTTTTTGTTGTGTGGACTTAGTATTTTTTTCATGTGTTGTGGACTTAGTATTTTTTTGTTGTGTGGACTTAGTATTTTTTTCATGTGTTGTGGACTTAGTATTTTTTTGTTGTGTTGTGGACTTAGAAATTTTTTCATTATTTGTGGACTGTATATTTTTCATGTATGTGGACATAGAAATATTTTGAGCATAATAAAAGAAAGTATATAATCAATGTCTTTATTTTTCCTAAGTTAACATACAGCCATATTGGATTTGGAGAAGCAAAGCATGATGTTGTAGAAAACGGGAGTTTTGGAGCCAGAGAAAATTTCCCATTTTCTTTGATGGTTTCCCATTTTCTCCAAGTGAACAGAAAACGGGATTTTTTTCAAATTCACTATCTTATTATTAAGATAGGCTCCAGCCATCCCTTCTTTTTTTTTATAAGTTTTTTAGAGTGTTTATTGAGCAACAAAGGTGATTTTTCAACTGAAAGAAAGTAGTTATTCCAAATTAGTTTTAAGTTAGTATTTTAATGTTTTGTTTGCAAACTGACTTTAACCATATTGTCAATACTGACAATTATGTCAGTACCAACAATAGGTTTAGTCATAAAGCTCTCGACACAGATATCGTGTCTATGGACTAGTCGTGTGATAGATCGACAATGTCCGAGCTTTTGTTTGCAAACAAACATCAAAACACCAACTCACAACCAATGAGGAATAACTACTCTCTCTCAGTTGAAAAATCACCTTTGTTGCTCAATAAACACTCTAAACAACACCACATGTGTTCCCGTGTACCTGTCAGAAAAGGGAGAAACAAAAACAGCATTACAAGTCAAATTATTCAACACATTAACTAATCTCAATGATGCATTTCAACTACTTTACTTATAATCATATTATCTCAATAATGCATTTCAACATCTTTACTTTACTTTACATATAATCATATTACATCAACTAATCTCAATGATGCTTTTCAACATCTTTACTTTACTTTACATATAATCATATTACATCAACTAAACTCAATGATGCTTTACTTTACTTTACATACAATCATATTACATTAACTAATCTCAATAATGCATTTCAACATCTTTACTTTACTTTACTTAATATATAATCATTACATTAACTAATCTCAATTCTTCACACATTACCTTCATCTTCTCGTGTCGCTCCACTTCTTCTGGTGCCTAATCACTTGTCGTCATCTTCTTCTACCTTATGTGTCACTCAAAATACACATCAGGCAATAAAGAAAACACAAAATTCAACTCAAAGACATATATTCTATACACTTAGCAATATAATACAGTACAGTACATCATCTTCATAGGGACAACACCTATGCATTCACAGAACATCATCTTCTCGGCTCCATACACCCCGGTCACAAGGACAACGGCTAGAAGTTCACGCGACATCGTCACAGACACGACAGCTATACATTCACTGGACACCAGCTTCTCGGCTCCATACACCCCGGTCAATGGGACGACGGCTATACGTTCACAGGACATCATCTTCTCCCCTCACTGGTACCACGGCTATTAGGTTCACAGGACATCTTCTCGGCTCCAGTCACGACACCTATACCTTCACAGGACATCATCCTCTCGGCTCCATACACCCCGGTCACTGGAACACAGGACATCTTCTCTGCTCCAGTCACAGGGACAACAGCTATACATTCACTGTACACCATCTTCTCGGCTCCATACACCCCGGTCACTAGAACCACGGCTATTAGGTTCACATGACATCTTCTCGGCTCCAGTCACAGGGACGACGGCTAGAAGTTCACGGGACATCTTCTCGGCTCCAGTCACAGAGACGACAGCTATACATTCACTGGACACCATATTCTCGCCTCCATACACCCCGGTCACAAGGACAACGGCTAGAAGTTCACGGGACATCTTCTCGGCTCCAGTCACAGAGACGACACCTATACATTCACTGGACACCATCTTCTCGGCTCCATACACCCCAGTCAATGGGACGACGGCTATACGTTCACAGGACGCCTTCTTCTCGGCTCCAGTCAAAGGGACGACGACTATACTTTCACAGGACATCATCTTCTCGGCTCCTTACAGCGACTTCGCCCCGTCGCTTCAATCTGAAACCGACAAAACACAACAATGGAGGTCAACTCGTAATGGCCTTTTCTATCAAATGCAGTCCACCCGTCGGCTTCGTCACTCGGGAAACTCTTCGTGGTGCTCTTCTTATACTACCTACAATATACACGTCTAGGCAAACTATCATTTCCCATTGCTCAAATAATTCACCCACAAAAACACTATATCTTGGTATGGAGCAACCTCCGCGGTTATTCCCGGCTCCGTCGTCGACGTGCCTCTTCCTTTCTTCGTAACCGCCGAGATAAATGCACAATACTTGGTCGTCTCCTTCCTTACTCTTACCACGAGGAACATACCCTACACCACTCGCTCCACTGAAAAAAACAAAAACACCCATAATAAACACCATTCCAAAAAGGTTCATGCATCCACTCTCCTTCACGATCAACAACACTCTCTTAGGCATATCTACCAAAACCAAATTGCTTCCTTTTAAACCGCTACAAATACCAACTTCTTACCAACATACACATACTCTACTACAAACCATTCACCAAGGCTAGTACCAATCATTACACAGCCTCCAGTGTGTAACAACAATACTAGCCTGCTACCAACTAACTTCAATACAATTACAATACATACCCACAACAAATTCACATTTCATCTTAACCAAATTCAAACAAACGCTTCCTCTTTAACACAAACAATCGGCTCCTTACCCTTTCGCTCCCATCTCCGTCGCCGAATAACCACTGGCTCTTCCACCATCACTGCCGCTTACCATTCCAAAAACTCCAATCCGGCCTAAAAAACAAACACATCAACACATTAGTTCCCCCACAACAATTCATAAACCTTTCACGCCCTAAACCGCTCCAACGCCACTCTACACTAGTCGCAACATTTCTATTACCTGCTACATCCATTCTCCACATATACTAATCCAAAACTAACCTACAATTTACATCACTATACACGTCTTCCAACAATTACATTATACTCAATTTCTTACAACTAAATTCACTATGACCCTAAACTATCACAAACAATTCACGATGCACCACACCACACTACTTATCTTAAACAACTGCCGCCACTGCTGCTACCGCCGCCGCCCCGGCTGCTGCTGCCGCCGCTGCCGCTGCTGCTCCCGCCGCCGCCGCCGCTGCTGCTGCTTCTTCTCCTCAACACAGTCCATTGCACAGCCCCATACATGTAGTAGTCCACCCTTTCTGCAACCTGGTTACGGCACTACCCACCACCACTCCATCCTCAAACCTGAAAAACAGAAACCTTTCACACAACCTCCATAATGCACCATACTTATTTCTCCCAACTTTAAACATCAATGGGTACTGCTACCCGAAACAACTCATATATCACTTGCCTCTTATAACAAACTTTACCTACAACTTTCAAATACAATAACAACTCGCCTTCAAATAATACATTGCACAATTTCACATCACCGTATCCAGTGTCGACGCGCTCCTCTCCACAATTCGCCCATATTCCTCCACCACCAACATGAAAACAAAAAACAATACGTCAATGTTACAAATGCTCTACTCTTCAAATTATAACAAAGTATACGTACAACTTCAATAACAATACTTACACCTTTACTGCCTCTCATTTCCAACATTCAGTCGAGCGTTAATGTCCCTCTGGATTATCACACACCAATCACGTCTTCTGGACTTCAACAACTACCGCCGCTGCTGCTACTGCTTCTTCTCCTCCTCCTCCTCAACACAGTCCATTGCACAGCCCCATACATATAGTAGTCCACCCTTTCTCCAACCTGGTTACGGCACTACCCACCACCACTCCATCCTCAAACCTGAAAAACATAAACCTTTCACACAACCTCCATAATGCACCATGCTTATTTCTCCCAACTTTAAACATCACTGGGTACTGCTACCCGAAAAAACTCATATATCACTTGCCTCTTATAACAAACTTTACCTACAACTTTCAAATACAATAACAACTCACCTTCAAATAATACATTGCACAATTTCACATCACCGTATCCAGTGTCGACGCGCTCCTCTCCACAATTCGCCCATATTCCTCCACCACCAACATGAAAACAAAAAACAATACGTCAATGTTACAAATGCTCTACTCTTCAAATTATAACAAAGTATACGTACAACTTCAATAAACAATACTTACACATTTACTGCCTCTCATTTCCAAAATTCAGTCGAGCATTAATGTCCCTCTGGATTATCACACACCAATCACGTCTTCTGGACTGCAACAACTCCTGTACAAAACAATTACCACATCAATAACCACGACCAAAGTCCCTCTTCATTTTCATATCAAACACACCCCACCTTCAACCACTTAACAGTATACATTACCTTTTAGCACATGCTGCACACGGCGACTGGTTACAACACTTGGCTCCTTTCCAACATCGACTTCTCCCCCACCTCTGGATGGCGACCATACTTCCTCTTGGTTAGTCGATACAGTCAACACAACACTATATTCTACTCTAACATTTTTCGATTTCTCATTATCACACTTTTTGAGAATGGGAGGGGCCGAGGGGCATCCCCCCTCACCCCCCTTATTCCCATGCAAGGTGAAGGGCACAAGCGCCTACACCGCCCAACTAGGCAGCATGCCAACTTTGTGCTTGCCTAAAGGATCATAGCATTTTATGTCAAGGCATACAACCCTCCAGTCTTTAACATTTTGTCGGCTAGCTCCGACGACTTTTACCCAGATACGAATTCGCAACTTTCGATTTACAACTGGTACCTACTTTACTGCTAGGTCAACAGGGACACAGGGGGTCTAGGAAGTGTGTCCAACCCACTTTCCACCGGCCCGGGAATCGAACCCGAGACGTCCCGCTTGCGAGGCGAGAGCGGTACCGCTCTACCGCCGGCACCCCCACTTCGGCTGTGACCCCTTGTGAGGCGGGCGTCAGTCAGCTATGGGTACGGTTCCTCGACTAAGTAGTGCCCTTTCACAGGTTTATACACCTCACTTATGTCTCCCCGTGCCCATCTCTAGGCACTTTTGGGTGCACTAGAGAACCAAGGACCACCACCAGACCCCAACCTGAAAAAAAAAAGGTCATTCGTTATCCATTTATCAAATCTTTCTCACTACTATATAATAAACTCAACTTATCAAAACTCATTTACATTTTCTTTAATCTACAGCCGAGGCACAAAATTCAACATTTTAAACTTAACATTACCAAACTCAAGCCACAATCATTTATTTTAATGTCAACTTTTAACATTTCTATTGCTCTACGGCACAAGACCAAAAATCAATTGAAAATTTAACAACTCTTTTACAAACTTCAACGTCACTTACCCTCACTATTCCCCTAGTCTACCTCAAAAAAATACCGGCTCCTTCCACCTCCAACAACCTGAAAAAAGCATTTATTACCTAACCAATAAAACTTACACTAATTCTCAATACAAATATATTAGCCATGAACCACTTCTCAAATTACAGCTACAACTTCTCTTTAGTCAAACACAACTACACCTTCCATTTTAAATACCATATTGACGAATTCCTCACCGCAAGTGTAGACGCGCTAGCCATCACCTACAAACTTAGGCCACGTTCTCTTCTCTATTCCACAGTATAAGCCTTCCGTACACCTGCAATAAAAGGCATCAACCTTCAAAATTTACAACAAACTAGTCAAAATTAATGAAACAAAAGCACATACACAATAACAATTAAGAACACTCTAGTCTGCGTATAAAACTAACACATGAACCATAACAGACGACAACAAAATACGACCATAAACACACACAACCGAGAGTGTAGTACCATTATATAGCCTCCAGTATATAACAGCACAAACACAACACCCATTCAACAATTTCATTCACCTAAACTCCAAATTCGGGGTCTACCTCTGTGCCGGTCACGTCTCTGCAAAAATCAACCTTTCCCACGCTAGTTGGCTCCAACTTAACGCTCATGCGGCAGCCCACTGCGACTTCCTTGCGGTTGCTATTTTCTGAAAATAAACTACTACAAAACTCTCATTAATACAATTTTCTTCACTATTTAACCAAATATACCAACATATCTTAACTTCCCATGACTTTAAATAACAAGGATTATTTTATTACAAAAAAATTCTACCTTTCCTTTAATCATTTTCCTAAAAGTCATACAACCCAAAACACATCCACCAATCACAATCACCTTTACATACAGCCTAAGTATTCACAAGTAAAATTGCGAGCACGAGACCCAGGGTCAGTTAGATGCATCTTTAGCTGACTACATTCAAAACGTTCGACTTTACTTTTATCCTCTTCGCCACTGATCGGCTTGTTAGCCGCTTGGTCACGTCTCTTTTCCTTTATATTCTTCACCAAAAGGTCAGCTCGCTAGCTGCCCGGGCAATCGGTCACGCACTGTTGTCAAATACTGGGCATGCACCGGCTCCTCAATGTACCTGAACCCGCTCCAGTGTTGGTCAAGTCTTCTCTTGAAAGAGCTCACACTCGATGCCGTCACAACACTCTGGTAGATTGTTCCAACAATTTACAACCCTCACTCCGAAAAAGTTTGCCCTCACGATTTTCCGGCTTCTTCAATCTTGAGCTGTGACCCCTTGTGGGGCGAACGTCCGCCAGCTCCAAGCAAGGACACTTAACTGAGTAGTGCCCCCTGAGATGCTTATAAAGCTCAACTAGGTCCCCCCTTGCCCGTCTGTAGTATAAGCTAGGCAAGTTCAGGCGCTCCAATCTCTCAGGCGGCTAGCGAGCCGACCTTTTCGTGAAAAATATAAAGGAAAAGAGACGTGACCGATCGCCCAAGCGGCTAACAAGCCGATCAGTGGCGAAGAGGATAAAAGTAAAGTCGAACGTTTTGAATGTAGTCAGCTAAACATGCATCGACCCGACCCTGGGTCTCGTGCTTTATGCCGCTTATTTTTCATACACTCAAAGCAGGCTACCAATTGGCTCACCCATATCAATATTCTTATTCATGTCAAATCCCTATCTTTACCTCGCTAAACAAACTAAACATCAATAGTCACTTACCTGCCCTCACCCCTCGTTTACCAAAACGTCGCTGTCGGCACATTTATTTTCTTTTCCACTTCACTATATGCACAACACCTCCAATCTCCTACTATACGCATCAAAACACACACGTATGGTTTACTACTTGGCACACAAATGCTGCATCTTTTTTCTTTCTCACTCATTTTCAAGATCCACCACGATCACTATGAACAGTCCAAGCTCAAAGCACACATAAATGCTGCAGCTTTCTTTTCTTCTCACTCATTTTCAAGATTCCACCACCATCACTTAAAACTACATTGAACTTCGCATCCAAACAACTTCAGATACAGACAATATTTTAATAATGAACTTGCTACACAATCTACATGCTCATGAATTCACTTTCCATCACTCACCAACGAAATAACACGATTTCTTGCAAAAACACAACATATTCCGCCAATTTCACAAACTACACTATTAACACTTCAACTTTTTAAACCACTTAACACTTAAAGGATTTCATTTCAATTAAACTACCGTCTTCAATTTAAATATCCTCTACTCTAACAACTTGAATTAAGAACAACTTCAAAATCTCCCTAGTTAACCACAGACAGAAATCTTAAATACGTTTCACAGGCCACAAGTCAAATACTTCTTTAACTTGTATTAAAAACCACAGAAAATGTTTAAGAAAACATTTCCAATGCGGAACACTAACAGCCAAACAAACAAATGTCTAAACACTACTTTATATACTACACTTTACTTTTCTTTTCTTTTCTTCTTCACAAACTAAAGGAGTTCTAACACCAGACACAAGGATCGGATTGTAACTGATGCATCCTTGCCGGTTCGACCTTTAAATACCCCAACCTTCCCGCCGAACCGTCAAATTATTTGCTCTCTGCTCACCGAACCACCTCATTCGAATAACTTCAAATTTTCAACATTTTATTCTTCACCTTGGCGTCAAAGTACAAGGATACATTAAAAAAAACTCTGGTGTCATCTTCAACATTATTCAAACAAACTCCAACAAAGTCCATTTCATGAAATATAGCCAAAATATATGAGCTCAAAACGGCCAGATTCTTGCTTTCCGGGACCCCGAACTTCTTCTCCGGTAAACACCGTCACAACCAAACGAGGGGATTATCCACATCAACTGCTCTTGGGTATTTGCACCATAGACATAGGTCGCAGTATCGTAGTCAATAAAGTTTCCTTCCAAGATGGAAATAACAACATACCCTACAATCAGTTACTCACATCTCCATTCCTTGGTGAGAACTATCAACGGTGAATTTAATAAAGTCAAGACCCCGAGTAATGTTTTCCCATTACCGTCAAATACTTTACGTACAGTATATATTTATAACTTAATTAAAACAATGTAAAACAAAAACATCGTGGTAACATTCTATACTATGCCATCTTACGTGTACTAATCCACGTGCTACTAAATGTTATATAATAATTCCTTGACATAAATGTACTCTATATTATCAGGTACCACATTTACTCTCTAAGGTACGTGTGAGCTGAGACCTGACCCAATAAATCATTATCAAATTGTGATAGTAAATATCTCTCTAACCATTGCTATGTCAACTAGAAACTGGTCCATGTAACTGACGAGTATATTATAGTCATCCGCAGAGGACAAACAGCACGAGTACGAGTACGAAATCTTTAGTTAAGAGGTGAAAGACAATTATTAGGGGTTGAGGGAAAAGTGGTGAAACTGAAATACAGTAGGAGTAGAAAGAATCTTTCTTATTGGTGTTTTATCTTTGTTCTGCTCCCTTGGGTCGTCAGACCTTTGTATTAATATTGCTCTATTTATATAATGCTGCTTATTATTATTATTTTTATTATTGTTGGAGTTAGTGAGCCCGCCCAGGTCCTTGTGTAGCTGGGAGGGTAGTCACATTTTTTTTTTGGCTAAGATGTTAGTTCAATGTTAATTGTTAAATATTAGTTATGTTAGTCTAAAGGTACACTGTATGGAGAGGCCTGCCAGGTTCTTAATACCACTTACCACCACTGCCGGATTTATTAGACCTGTGGAGGCCCCCCTCATTATAACTACCCCAAGAGGGTGGGGTGGCGAGTGAAGCGAACCTAAACATCTGGGAGTTCCGCAATTCTAAATATCATATTATTAGCACCACAAACAACAGCATTCATTAAAAATAGACGGTTCATAGGAAAACCACCCAGTCGTGAATTTCAACGAGTAGCTAGCCTAATTTCTATCACGTGATAAACATGAATTTTAAAGATTGAAAATAAAATAAACCAAATCAATACAATATTATAATATGTGGAGGCCCCTCGGCAACTGCCCACTTTGCCCACTCTTCAATCCGGCCCTGCTCACGACTCTACTCTACTTTCTTGTAACGTGTAGGTTTTCTTCTCCATTGTTGTAACATATGTCTGTCTTTTGTTAATTCTAGTGTTTCTGCTGTATGGTCAATTTCAAGTAAAGGTTAATATTAACTCGGTGCTTTGTTGTTCATTGTTTTTCTCTCTGTGTGATCTTATTTTATTCCTCATATTAACTTCTTTACGCTATTCTATTTAAGTTTAAGACTTTTTTAATATTACAATAGTACTATTTTCATGTATATGTCTCTTAACAATGTCTCAGACTTAAAGTGAGGCCAATATTGCTGTTGTAATATATTCACAATTTCTATCCAAGATAAGTAAAGCAGTGAATACGATTTCATAATATTTTCCTTTCACGTTTTACACTACTTTCGTGTCACAATAAAGTTTAAATCGTTTACTCGTCATCAAACAACCAACCTAAGCCGGGCGTCACTTTTGACGTCAGACGCTAAATCAAAATTATTTGTTGGCGATTGGGAAGCTATTGTTTAAAATTTCACTTGACAAAAAAAAAGGTAAATTTTATTAGTCTTGATATTACCTAAACTAAACTTTTTAAATAAGTTTCGCGTTAAACCATTCCGCCAGGCTTACATTACATTAATCTTCTTTCTATTTCTAGAACACGCTCCTCAAACGACCATGAACCCTATACGACTTGACGGAGGTAGCTGCAGTGTCACCACAAGAACAATTCGGAGCGTCTACAAAAGTTGTCTTGCTTTTTACCTGTTGCTGGGAAAACTCGATCGCAACAATTCCTTTCCTACTCCAGTTCTACCGCGGTTAGTGGATCCTTCCCACAGCATTACAGTGAGTTTCCTAGTGTTAAACTACAAGAAATTTGTCTCAAAAAAAACTGCTTTCCATTATCTTTGTTATTTCTTCTACCCCATTTGTGGGTCGTGAGCTGTATTGCATTACATTCTGTGCAAGTAAAGTCAAACTTGTACATATTGAATATCCAGTATATGTAACCAATAAAGTTTTTCTATTTATGGAATAATCCAAATCCTTGCTTTTACTAAATCAAAACCCAGAGTATAATAAAATCTCGACTACGTCTGCTGTTTGAAAGTTTGCCCATAAATAGTTCTCAAATACTCTACTTAATGGTGTTAAACGCTTCGGGAAATACAGCTCTACTCCTCTTAAATTAGTATTACTTTTTCACAACATAACCCAATAGACAAATGATGACATTAATGTGTGGCTTTTTACTTTCCAATCGTTCAAAGTCCACAGTGGCCCTGTACTAAAGTACGATCATCACTGGTTTAAACTAATCTTAGTATTGTCTAATAACACCAGAAGTGGTAAAATACTAAATTCCAAACAAGACATATGAAAGTCTAACCTATAAATAAAAATATGAACTTCCATCTATGACCACTGCAATACTAAATATAGACCCAAGTCTTTCAATATTCAGTCGAAATCAAGGTAAAATTAGAGGTCTGGTCATGTAGTCTGTAGTTTGGACAATTCTAAAACGCTTCTTCAATAGGATTTCCGCCGCAATGTATATTAGAGTATTTTCATCTCAAAAGACTGCCTTTTACTTGTTCAACATGGGAAAGGCTTTGAAATTGAAAAAGCAAAGTGGGTTAAAGATGTAATAACGACGGTTGTGCATGTCAGAGATAAGAGAACCGTCAACAAGGATATTTAGAGCAAGGTATAGTTAAGTGGGAAGTACAGAAGGAGAATAAAAGCGGAGGGTGGTTTGTGAGTTAACGTGTAGCTATACCTTCTTTAACGAGTCACCCGTCCGATTTCTCAGGACGTCTGAGTCCTCCGTTTTCTTTCCATCTTAGAGTGCACCCGAGACTTCCTTGTTCCTAAAGCCCCGTCCACACGATCGAGCAGTGCCCGGCGGGCTTTGACCCTTTACCGGGCAAAGCTTGTGTATTGTACACACGGGGGTGATTGGCGTCAGTCATAGTCGGGCGCTAGTAAGTGGTCTGCAGTGGCGGATACGCTACGATCGCACGAATAATCGCCCGACAGTGAAAAGCAAAGATCATATCGTTGTGTACTATAATAATTGCTGCTATGTGCAAATGCAGAAAAAGGGGATGGTGCATAGAGTGGTTAGGTCGGAAAAAAGTATTGAAGTCATGCCACGATTTTACGTGAACGGCAAGATGGACACGAGCGAGACATGACAAAGGACTCTAACACCTTTTACAAATTTCGAGCGAAAGTGGAACCATATATAAAAAAAAACCAGGATACCAATATGAGGGAAAGTATATCTGCAGAGGCTAGTCTAGAGGCAACGCTTGTATATCTTTCAACTGGTATGCACCTACACGTCACGAGGATATCGAAACAAAGTTTGTCTCGCATAATACCTGCTATGAAGTACTCGAGGAAGATTACTTGCAGGTGAGATTTGTAATCCATAAAAATGGATTGAGTTATGATATGCATAAACAGGAAGCTATGGGACGAGAACGAAGAACACACACGAATGTCCTCGTTACATAAACAATCTCCTGTCACGCCAATATTGTACATTGCATTTGGTTATACACTGAGCGGGGAACACGTACGTATAACATTTGTAATACTTATATACCACCAGGCAGGCTGACCATGATTTCGCTCAACGACGGGCCTTTAATATAACGACACAGAATTGGAAATTGCAACAGTGGTGGTATATGTTAAGGCAACTTAGATATCTGATTATAGTTGGAACATCCATTAAGTGATGGTGAAAGCTTCAACTGTCTTTGTTGTTAGTAAAACTACACGAGTGG
>NW_024736089.1:0-3287 GCF_018991925.1 Homarus americanus
TCCCAGGTACTCGTCCGACACTCCCAGATACACCTCTGACCTCCCAGGTACAGTTCTGATACTCCCAGGTACCTCTTACACTCCCAGGTACTCACCCACTTTCCTGGTACACCCCTGACTCCCAGGTACACCTCTGACACTCCCAGGTACCCCAGACACTCCTAGGTACACCTCACACTCTCAGGTACACTTCTCACACTCCCAGGTTCTCCTGTGACACTCCTGGGATTTCTCTGACCTCCCAGGTACACCTCAGACACTCCCAGGTACACCTCAGACACTCCCAGGTAAACCTCTGACATTCCCAAGCACACCTCTGACACTCCCAGGGACACCCTGACACTGAGTACACCTCTGACACTCCATGTACACCTCCGACACTCCCAGGTACACCTCTGACACTCCCGTACTCACTGACACAAGGTACCTCTGACACTCCCAGGTACACCTCAGACACTCTCGTGCACCTCTCACACTCTCAGGTACACCTCTCCACCTCCCAGGTTCTCCTGTGACACTCCCTGGTATTTCTCTGACACTCCCAGGTACACCTCAGACACTCCCAGGTACACCTCAGACACTCCTAGGTACCTCTCACACTCTCAGGCCTCTCCTCCCAGGTTCTCCTGCCAACCTCCCTGGTTTCCTCTGACACTCCCAGGTACACCTCAGACACTCCCAGGTACACCTCAGACACTCCCAGTACACCTCCTGACATTCCCAGGCACACCTCTGACCTCCCAGGTACCGCTGACACTGCCAGGTACACCTCTGACACTCCATATACACCTCCAGACCTCCCAGGTACACCTCTGACACTCCCAGGTACTCCTGACACTCCTGGTACACCCCTGACACTCCCAGGTACACTCTGACACTCATGGTACACTTCTGACACTCCCAGGCTCACCACTGCTCCTGGTACACCCCTGACACTCCCAGGTACACCTCCCCAGCCTCCCAGGTACACTTCTCACTCCCGAGGTACACCACTGACACTTCTGGGTACCCTCTGTCACTCCCTGATACACCTCTAACACTCCCAGGTACACCGCTGACCTCCCAGTTACACCGCCCAGCACTGCCAGGTACACCTCAGACACTGCCAGGTACCTCAGACACTCCCAGGTACCTCCAGACACTCCAAGGTGCACCTCTGACACTCCCAAGTGCCTCTGACACTCCCAGGCACCTCTGACCTCCCAGGTACACCTCTGACACTCCAGGTACTCCACTGACACTCCCGTGGGCACACCCTGACACTCCCAGGTACATCTCTGACACTCCAGGTACACCCCAGACACTCCCAAGTCACACTTCTCCACACTCCTAGGTACACCTCTGACACTTCTAGGTACTCCTCTGTCACTCACCTGATCACCTTTAACACTCCCAGGTACACCGCTGACATTCCCAGGTAAACCGCCTGACACTGCAGGTACACCTCAGACAGTCTCAGGTACAGTTCTCACACTCGCAAGTACCTCCGACACTCCCAGGTACACCCTCTGACACTCCCTAGGTACACCTCTGACACTCCCAGGTACACCTCTGACACTCCCAGGTACCTGCTGCTCCCAGGTACTCACTGACATTCCGTGGTACACCTCTGACACTCCCAGGTACACCGCTGAAACTGCCAGGTACACCTTCGACACTCCCAGGAACACCTCCGACACTCCCAGGTACACTTCTTAGACTCCCAGGTACACCTCCGACATTCCCAGGTACACCTCTGACACTCCCAGGTACACCTCTGACACTGCAGGTTCACCTCCTGACCTCCCAGGTACACCTCTGACACTCCCAGGTACACCTCTGACCTCCCAGGTATACCTCTGACACTCCAGGCACCTCTGACACTGCCAGGTACTCCACTGACATTCCTGGTACACCCTGACCTCCCAGGTACCGTCCGGCACTCCCAGATACGCCTCTCACACTCCCAGGTACAGCTCTGACACTCCCAGGTACCTCTGACACTCCCAGGTACTCCACTGACACTCCCTGGTACACCCCTGCACACCCAGATACATCTTCTGACACTGGTACACCCCAGACACTCCGGCACACTTCTCCCACCTAGGCACACCTCTGACACGCTCTAGTACTCCTCTGTCACTCCCTGATACACCCCAGGTACACCGCTGACACTCCCAGGTTCACTGGCTGACACTGCCAGGTACACCTCAGACACTGCCAGGTACACCTCAGACACTGCAAGGTACACCCAGACACTCCCAGGTACACCTCAGATACTCCAAGGTGCATCTCTACACTCCCAAGGCACCTCTGACACTCCCAGGCACACCTCTGACACCCTCCAGGTACACCTCTGACACTCCCAGGTACACCTCTGACACTCCAGAGACACCTCTGACACCCCAGGTACACTCAGACACTCCTAGGTACACCACCTCGTACACCTCCCACACCCTGCTCCTGTGACACTCCCCTGTATTTCTCTGACACTCCCAGGTACACCAGACACCCCAGGTACACCTCAGACACTCCCAGGTACACCTCTGAACATTCCCAGGCACACCTCTGACACTCCCAGGTACACCGCTGACACTGCCAAGTACACCTCTGAAACTCCACACCTCCGACACCCCAGGTACACCTCTGACACTCCCAGGTACCCACTGACACTCCTGGTACACCCCTGACACCCAGGTACACCTCTGACACTCACAGGTACACCTCTAACACTCCCAGGTACACATCAGACACTCCCAGGTACACCTGACACTCCCAGGTACACCCCAGACACTCCCAGGTACACTTCTCCACTCCTAGGTACACCACTGACACTTCTAGTACTCCTCTGTCACCCCTGATACACCTCTCTAACACTCCCAGGTACACCGCTGACACCCCAGGTACACCGCTGACACTGCCAGGTACACCTCAGACACTGCCAGGTACACCTCATTCACTGCCAGGTACACCCAGACACTCCCAAGTACCCACTGACATTCCGTGGTACACCTCTGACACCCCAGGTACACCGCTGAAACTGCCAGGTACACCTCCGACACCCAAGGAACACCTCCACACTCCCAGGTACACTTCTCACATTCCCAGGTACACTGACATTCCCAGGTACACCTCTGACACTCCCAGGTACACCTCTGACACTGCAGGGTACACCTCTGACACTCCCAGGTACACCTCTGACACTCCCAGGTACACCTCTGACGTCACAGGTATACCTCTGTCACTCCCAGGTACACCTCTGACACTGCCAGGTACTCCACTGACATTCCCTGGTACACCGCTGACAC
>NW_024736090.1:0-12402 GCF_018991925.1 Homarus americanus
TCACTGAAGCGGTGCATGGCCTACATACCCCGGGTCATGGGACCTAAAGGTGCTCTGGCCTCACACCCCAGGCCATGGGGTTGAAGGTTCCTCATGCTCACACCACGGGTCATGGAACTGAAGGTGCCTGGGCCATCACACCCTGATTCATGGCACTCCAAAGGGTGCCTGGTCTCAACCCTGGTCATTTTACTCGAAAGGTGCCCGCCCTCACACCCCTGTGTTTTTCAGTGAAGGGGTGCCTGGCCCTCACACCCCTGGTTCATAGCCACACTGAAGGTGCCCGGCCTCACATTCCCTGGGTCATGGCACTGAAGCGTGCCCGGCTGTCACACCTCTGGGCCATGGCACTGAAGGTGTGCCTGTCTCACACTCCTGGGTTATAGACTCCAAACGGTGCCCTGCCTCATCCTGTCTGGTGGCACCTGAAAGGGGCCCGGCCCATACACCCCAGGTCATGTCATTGAAGGTGGCTGGCCTCATTCCTGGGGGTCATGGTGCTTGAGAGGTGCCTGACCACACCCCGATTCTGGCACACTGAAATCGAGCCCGGCCTCACCACACCCCGGGTCATATAGTGTTGAAGGTTGCCCGGCCCCTCAAGGCAACCCGGCCATGGCACTGAAGGAGTGACCGGCACTCACACCCCGGTTCACAGCACCAGCAAGTGCCCGGCCCTCATACCCCGGTCATGTGCTGGAGGGGTGCCCGGCCTTCACACCCCTGCTCTCATGGAACTGAAAGAGTGCCCGGTCTCTCTGGGCTAACACCGGGTTCATGGCACTGAAGGGGTGCCTGGCCCTCACACCCCGGATCATGGCATTGAAGGGGTGCCCGGCCATCACACTCCGGGTCAGGTGCTGAGGGTGCCCGGCCTCACCCAGGGTCATACTCACCAAGGTGCTCTGGCCCTCACACCCCGGGTCATGGACCTAAAGGGGTGCCTGCCCTCACACCCCAGGTCATAAAGGAAGCGGTTCGGCGCCACCACGGGTCATAGTGTTGAAGGGGTGCCCGGCCATCACACTCCAGATTCATGGCACTCAAAGGATGCCCGCCTCATACCCCATATGCTCATGTGAGCGGGTGCCTGGCCCTACCACCCCGGTTCATTAGTATCTGCAGGGGTGCCCGGCCCTCACACCCTGCTTCCATGGCACTGGATGGGGGTGCCTGGCCCTCACACCCCAAGGTTCAGCTCTGTAGGGGTGCTCAGCCCTCACACCCTGTTTCATGCTGGCACTGAAGGAGTGCCCGGCCCTCACCCCGGCTCATGGCACTGAGAAGGTGCCCGGGCCCTGACGCCCCTGGGTCATGTCACTGAAGGGGTTCCCTGGCCCTCACACCCCTGGATCATGGCACTGAAAGGGGCCCGCCCCACACACCGGGTCAATGTCATTGAAGGGGTGCCTGGCCCTCATACCCTGGGTCATGGTGTTGGAGGGGTGCCTGACCTCACACCTCGGTTCATGGTACTGAAAGGGTGCCCGGCCAACACACTCCAGGTCTATGGCCATTGAAGGTCTCTTCCTCACACCCCTGGCTCATGTCACTGAAATGGTGCCCGGCCCTCACACACCGGATCATGTCTTTGAAGGGGTGCCTGGCCTGGCTACACCCTGGTCATGTCACTGAAAAGGGTGCCCAGCCCTCACACCTCCTGGTCATAGCATTGCGAAGGCTCTGGCCTCATCCTGGGTCATGTGAAAAGGAGTGATGCCTGGCCTCAGCACCCCTTGATTCATGAACTAAAAATTGAGCCCTGCCCTCACACCCCCCGGTCATGGTGCTGAAGGGGTGCCCGACCACACCACGTTTCATGGCATCATGTGGGGTACCGGCACTGACGCCCCGGGTCATATCAATACTGAAGGTGCCCGGCCCTCACACCCGGGTCATGGCACTGAAGGTGCCCGGCCGTCACACCCTGGCCATGGCAGCACTGAAGGTGTGCCCGGCCCTCACACCCCCCTTGGTTATAGGACTCTAAAACGGTGCCCCTGCTCTCACATCCCGGTTCATGGCACTGAAAGGGGCCCGGGGCCCACACACCCCAGGCTGCCTGAAGGTGGCTGGCCCTCATTCCTGGGGTCAAGGGTGCTGGAGAGGTGCCCGGACCTCACACCTTTATCATTCTTGGCACTGGAAATCGAGCCCGGCCCTCACCCCTGGGTCATAGTGCTGAAGGCTGTTCTGCCCTCACAACCCGGGTCATGGCACTGAAGAAGTGACCGGCACTCACACCCCGGTCTAAGGCACTGGAAAGGTGCCTGGCCCCACACCCTGGTCATGCTGGAGGTGCCTGGCCTCACACACCTCCGCTTTCATGGAACTGGAAAGAGTGCCTGGCCCTACACACGGTTCAAGTGGCACTGAAGGTGCCTGGCCCTCACACCCCGGACTCTGCAGACACAGCCTGGCCATCACACTCCGGGTCATGGTGCTGGAGGTGCCCGGCCCTCACACCCAGGGGTCATATTCTCACTAAAGGGGTGCCTGGCCCGGCCACCCCGCCATGGACCTGGGGCAAAGTCTTGCCCTCACAATTCCCAGGTCATGGGCCAGCGTCCCCGGCGCTCACACCACGGGTCATAGTGTTGAAAGGTGCCCGCCATCACACCCAGATTCATGGCACTCAAAGGATGCCCGGCCCTCATACCCCATATGTCATGTGAGAAGGGGTGCCTGGGCCCTACCACCACCCCGGTTCACAGCACCGTGGGGGTGCTCCGGCCCTCACACCCCCCGCTTCATGGCACTGATGGGGTGCCCGGCCCTCACACCCCGGGTTCATAGCTCTTCCTGTAGGGTGCCCAGCCCTCACACCTCCTGTTTCATGGCACTGAAGGAGTGCCTGGGCCTCCCACACCTGCCTGCACTGAGTGGGGTGCTCCTGCCCCACGCCCTGGGTCATGCTCACTGAAGGTTCCCTGGCCCTCACACCCCTGATCATGGCACTGGAAAGGGGCCTGGCCCACACACCTCGGGTCATGTCATTGAAGGGGTGCCTCCGGCCCCTCATACCCTGGGTCATGGTGTTGGAGGGGTGCCCGACCTCACACCTCGGTTCATGGCACTGGTAAGGTGCCCGGCCAACACACTCCAGGTTCATGTCATTGAAGGGGTTCCCTTCTCACACCCCGGCCTATGTCACTGAAATGGTGCCCGGTTCATACTGAAAGGTGCCCGGCCCTCATACCCCGGTCATAGCAGTGAAGGGGTGCCCGCCTCATCCCTGGGTCATGGTGCTAGAGGGTGCCCGGACCTCACACCCATTCTGGCACTGAAATCGAGCCCTGCCCTCACATCCCGGGTCATGGTGCTGAAGGGTTGACTGGCTCACACCGGTCATGGCACTGAAGGAGTGACCAGCCTCACACCCCGGGTCATGGCACAGAAGGGTGCCTGCCCACACACCAGGTTCATGTCATTGAAGGGATTCCCTGTCCTCACACCCTGGGTCATGTCACTGAAACGGTGCCCGGCCCTCACACCCAGGGTCATAGCACTGAAGGGGTGCCTGCCCTCATACCCCGGGTCATGGTGCTAGAGGGGTGCCCGGCCTCACAGCCCGATTCATGGCACTGAAATCATGCCCAGCCCTCACACCCCGGGTCATGGTGCTGAAGGGGAGCCCGCCCTCACACCCCGATTCATGGCACTGAAGGGGTGCCCTGCCCTCACACCCCGGGTCATGTGAAGGGGTGCCTGGCCCTAACACCTGTTCCCACTCTAGTGCCCAGCTCACACCCCTGCTTCATGGCACTGAAGGGGTGCCCGGCCCTGACGCCCTGGGTCATGTCACTGAAGGTTCCCGGCCCTCACACCCCGGTTCATAGCTCTGTAGGGGTGCCCGGCCTCACACCTGCTTCATGGCACTGAAGGAGTGCCCGGCCTCACACCCCGGCTCATGGCACTGAAGGGGTGCCCGGCCCTGTCGCCCCGGGTCATGTCACTGAAAGGGTGCCCGGCCTCACACCCAGGGTCATATCACTAAAGGGGTGCCTGGCCCTCACACCCCGTTTCATGGCACTGAAGGGGTGCCTGCCCTGACGCCCGGGTCATCTCACTGAAGGGGTGTTCGGCCCTCCACACCCCGCTTCATGGCACTGAAGGGGTTCCCGGCTCACACCCCGGGTCATGGCAATGAAGGTGTGCACCGGCCTCACACCCGTTGTCATAGACCTAAACGGGTGCCCGCCATCACACCCCGGGTCATAGGGCTGAAGGGTGCCCGCCTCACACCCCGTTTAATGGCACTGAAGGGGTGCTGGGACCTGACGCCCAGGGTCACGTCACTGAAGGGTTCCCGGCACTCACACCCCTTTTGTCATAGACCTAAACGGGTGCCCGGCCTCACACCCCGGATCATAGCACTGAAGGAATGATCGGCACTCACACCCCGGTTCATGGCACTGAAAGGTGCCGGCCCTCATACCCCGGGTCATGGTGCTGGAGGGGTGCCCGGCCTTCACACCCCGTTTCATGGAACTGAAAGAGTGCCCGGCCCTCACACACCGGTTCATGGCACTGAAGGGGTGCCCCACCTCACACCCCAGGTCATGGGGTTGAAGCGTTCCCGCGCCACACCACGGGTCATAGAGTTGAAGGGTGCCCGGCCATCACACCCAGATTCATGGCACTCAAAGGGTGCCCGGCCCTCATACCCCATGTCATGTGAAGGGTGCCCGGCCCTAACACCCCGGTTCACAGCATTGTAGGGTGCCCGGCCTCACACCCCGTTTCATGGCACTGATGGGGTGCCCGCCCTCACACCCCGGTTCATAGCTCTGTAGGGTGCCCAGCCTCACACCCAGTTTCATGGCACTGAGAGTGCCCGGCCTCACACCCCGGCTCATGGCACTGAAAGGGTGCCGGCCCTGACGCCCCGGGTCATGTCACTGAAGGGTTCCTGGCCCTCACACCCCGGATCATGGAACTGAAAGGGGCCCGCCCACACACCCTGTTCATGTCATTGAAGGTGCCTGGCCCTCATACCCTGGGTCATGGGTAGAGGGTGCCGACCTCACCCCGATTCTGGCACTGAAATCGACCCCGGCCTCACACCCCGGTCATGGCACTGAAGGAGTGACCGCCTCACACCCCGGGTCATGGCACTGAAAGGGTGCCCGGCCCACACACTCCAGGTTCATGTCATTGAAGGGGTTCCCGTCCTCACACCCCGGGTCATGTCACTGAAACGTGCCCGGCCCTCACACCCCGGGTCATAGCAGTGAAGGGGTGCCCGGCCCTCATACCCCGGGTCATGGTGCTAAAGGTGCCCGGCCTCACACCCCGATTCATGGCACTGAAATCATGCCCAGCCCTCACACCCCGGGTCATGGTGCTGAAGGGTGCCCTGCCCTCACACCTCGGCTCATGGCAAAGAAGGGGTGCCCGCCCTGACGCCCGGGTCATGTCACTGAAGGGGTGCCCGGCCTCACACCCAGGGTCATATCACTAAGGGTGCCTGGCCTCACACCCCGTTTCATGGCACTGAAGGGCCCGCCCTGACGCCCAGGGTCATCTCACTGAAGGGGTGCCCGGCCCTCACACCCCGGGTCATAGCAGTAGGGGTGCCCGGCCCTCATACCCCGGGTCATGGTGCTAGAGGGGTGCCCGGCTCTACAGCCCGATTCATGGCACTGAAATCATGCCCAGCCTCACACCCCGGGTCATGGTGCTGAAGGGGAGCCTGGCCTCACACCCCGATTCATGGCACTGAAGGGGTGCCCTGCCCTCACACCCCGGGTCATGTGAAGGGGTGCCTGGCCCTAACACCCCGGTTCACAGCACTCTAGGGTGCCCAGCCTCTCACACCCCTGTTTCATGGCACTGAAGGTGCCCGCCATGACGCCGGGTCATGTCACTGAAGGGGTTCCCGGCCCTCACACCCGGTCATCTCACTGAAGGTGTCCTGGCCCTCACACCCTGTTTCATGGCACTGAAGGGGTTCCCGGCTCTCCACCCCGGGTCATGGCACTGAAGAGGTGCCCGCCGTCACACCCTGGACATGGCAATGAAGGTGTCCACCGCCTCACACCCGTTGTCATAGACCTAAATGGGTGCCCGCCATCACACCCCGGGTCATAGGGCTGAAGGGGTGCCCGCCTTCACACCCCGTTTAATGGCACTGAAGGGGTGCTGGGACCTACGCCCGGGTCACATCACAAAGGGTCCCGCACTCACACCCAGGGTCATGGAACTGAAGCGGTGCCCGCCGTCACACCCTTGACATGGCACTGAAGTTGTTCCCGCCCCTCACACCCCTTGTCATAGACCTAAACGGGTGCCCGGCCATCACACCCGGTCATGGGGCTAGGAGTACAGGCACTCACACCCCGGTTCATGGCACTGAAAGGGTGCCCGGCCCCAACACCCCGGTTCACAGCACTGTAGGGGTGCCCGGCCTCACACCCCGCTTCATGGCACTAATGGGGTGCCCGCCCTCACACCCCGGTTCATAGCTCTGTAGGGGTGCCTGCCCTCACACCCTGTTTCCAGCACTGAAGGAGTGCCCGCCTCACACCCCGGCTCATGGCACTAGGGGTGCCGGCCCCTGACGCCCCGGGTCATGTCACTGAAGGGGTGCCCGGCCTCACACCCAGGGTCATATCACTAAAGGGTGCCTGGCCTCACACCCTGTTTCATGGCACTGAAGGGGTGCCTGGCCCTGACGCCCAGGGTCATCTCACTGAAGGGTGCTCGGCCCTCACACCCCGCTCTGCACTGAAGGGGTTCCCGGCTCTCACACCCCGGGTCATGGCATCGGCGTGCCTGGCCACCCTGGACATGGCAATGAAGGTGTGCACCGGCCCTCACCCGCTGTCATAGACCTAAACGGGTGCCCGGCCATCACACCCCGGGTCATAGGGCTGAAGGGGTGCCCGGCCACCCCGTTTAATGGCACTGAAGGGGTGCTGGGACCTGACGCCCGGGTCACGTCACTGAAGGGGTTCCCTGGCACACACCCGGGTCATGGAACTGAAGCGTGCCCGGCCACACCTTGGACATGGCACTGAAGGTGTGCCCGGCCTCACACCCCTTGTCATAGACTAAACGGGTGCCCGGCCCTCACACCGGATCATGGCACTGAAGGAATGATCGGCACTCACACCCCGGTTCATGGCACTGAAGTGCCCCGGCCCCATACCCGGGTCATAGCAGTGAAGGGGTGCCTGCCCTCATCCCCTGGGTCATGGTGCTAGAGGGGTGCCCGGACTCACACCCCATTCTTGGCACTGAAATCGAGCCCTGCCCTCACATCCCGGGTCATGGTGCTGAAGGGTTGACTGCCCTCACACCCCGGGTCATGGCACTGAAGGAGTGACCAGCCCTCACACCCCGGGTCATGGCACAGAAAGGGTGCCCGGCCCACACACTCCAGGTTCATGTCATTGAAGGGATTCCCTGTCCTCACACCCTGGGTCATGTCACTGAAACGGTGCCCGGCCCTCACACCCAGGGTCATAGCACTGAAGGGGTGCCCGGCCCTCATACCCCGGGTCATGGTGCTAGAGGGGTACCTGGCTCTCAGCCCGATTCATGGCACTGAAATCATGCCCAGCCCTCACACCCCGGGTCATGGTGCTGAAGGGGAGCCTGCCCTCACCTGATTCATGGCACTGAAGGGGTGCCCTGCCTCACACCCCGGGTCATGTGAAGGGGTGCCCGGCCCTAACACCCCGTTCACAGCACTCTAGGGGTGCCCAGCCCTCACACCCCGTTTCATGGCACTGAAGGGGTGCCTGCCCTGACGCCCTGGGTCATGTCACTGAAGGGGTTCCCGCCCTCACACCCCGGTCATCTCACTGAAGGGGTGCCCGGCCCTCACACCCCGTTTCATGGCACTGAAGGGGTTCCCGGCTCTCACACCCCGGGTCATGGCACTGAAGAGGTGCCCGGCCGTCACACCCTGGACATGGCAATGAAGGTGTCCACCGGCCTCACACCGTTGTCATAGACCTAAATGGGTGCCCGGCCATCACACCCCGGGTCATAGGGCTGAAGGGGTGCCCGGCCTTCACACCCCGTTTAATGGCACTGAAGGGGTGCTGGGACCTGACGCCCGGGTCACATCACTAAAGGGGTTCCCGGCACTCACCCAGGGTCATGGAACTGAAGCGTGCCCGGCCGTCACACCCTTGGACATGGCACTGAAGTTGTTCCGGCCCTCACACCCATTGTCATAGACCAAACGGGTGCCCGGCCATCACACCCCGGGTCATGGCACTGAAAGGGTGCCCGCCCTCACACCCCGGATCATGGCACTGAAGGAGTGACCGGCACTGACCCCCGGTTCATGGCACTGAGGGTGCCCGGCCCACACACCGGGTCATGTCATTGAAGGTGCCTGGCCTCACACCCCGGGTCATGTCAATGAAAGGGTGCCTGCCCAAACACCACGGGTCATAGCACTGAAGGGGTGCCCGCCCTCACACACCGGTTCATGGTCTGAAGGGTGTCCGGCCCTCACACCCCTGATCATGGCATTGAAGGGTGCCCGCCATCACACCTCGGTCATAGACCTAAAGGGGTGCCTGGCCCACACCCCAGGTCATGGTTGAAGCGGTTCCCGGCGCTCACCACGGGTCATAGAGCTGAAGGGTGCCCGCCATCACATCCAGATTCATGGCACTCAAAGGGTGCCCGGCCCTCATACCCCATGTCATGTGAGGTGCCCGGCCCAACACCCCGGTTCAGCACTGTAGGGGTGCCCGGCCTCACACCCTGTTTCATGGCACTGATGGGGTGCCCGGCCTCACACCCCGGTTCATAGCTCTGTAGGTGCCCGGCCCTCACACCCCGTTTCATGGCACTGAAGGAGTGCCCGCCCTCACACCCGGCTCATGGCACTGAAGGGGTGCCCGGCCCTGACGCCCCGGGTCATGTCACTGAAGGGGTGCCCTGCCCTACACCCAGGTCATAGCACTGAAAGGGTGCCCGCCAATCCACTACGGGTCATGTCATTGAAGAGGTGCCCGCCCTCACACCCCGGGTCATGTCACTGAAAGGGTGCTCACACCCAGGGACATAGCACTGAAGGTTCCCGGCCTCATACCCCGGTTCATGGAACTGAAAGGGTGCTCACCCCCACACCCCCTGTCTATGCTACTGAAGGGTGCCTGACCACACCCTGTTCATGGAACTGAAGGTGCCAGGCCCTCACACACCGTGGTCATGGTGCTGAAGGGGTGCCCGCCTCACACCCCTGGACATGGTGCTGAACGGGTGCCCGGCCCATACACCCCGGGTCATGTCACTGAAGGGGTGCCCGGCCCTCACAACCCGGGTCATGGCACTGATGAGGTGCCCGGCCCCACATCTGTGTGGGCCATGGCACTGAAGGTTTGCCCTGTCCCTGTCCCAGTCATGTAATGGAAGTGGTGCCCGGCCCTACACCCCTGATTCATGGTACTGAAAGGGGTGCCTGGCCCTCACACCCCGGGCCATGGCTCCTGAGGGGTTCTGGCCCTGACACCCCTGGGTCAAGGACACTAAAGGGGTGCCCGGCCCTCACATACCGGGTCATGGACCCAAAAGGGTGCCCGTCAACACACCCCTGGCCATGGCACTGAAGGTGTACCTGGCCTCACACCCCTGGTTATAGAACTAAACGTGTGCCCGGCCTCACACCCCGGGTCATGGCACTGAAAAGGGGTACCTGGCCCGCACACCCCGGGTCATGTCATTGAAGGGGTGCCCGGACATCACACCCCGGGTCATGTCACTGAAGGGTGCACAGCCCTCACACCCCTGGGTCATGGACTCCAAAGGGTGCCCGCCGTCACACCCCTGGCCATGGCACTGAAGGTGTACCTGGCCCTCACACCCCTGGTTATAGACCTAAACGTGTGCCCGGCCCTCACACCCTGGGTCATGGCACTGAAAGGGTACCCGGCCCACACACCCCGGGTCATGTCATTGAAGGTGCCCGCCCTTATACCCTGGTCAGGGTGCTTGGCCCTCACACCCTGATTCATAGCACTGGAAATCGAGCCCAGCCCCTCACACCCCTGGGTCATGGTGCTGAAGGGGTGCCTGGCCCCTCACACCTGGTCATGGCACTGAAGGAGTCACTGACCACCCCTGGGTCATGTCAATACCGAAAGGGTGCCCGGCCCTCACACCTCGGGTCATGTCACTGAAAGGGTGCCCGGCCCTCACACCCCGGGTCAGTGTCACTGAAAGGTGCCCGGCCCTCACACGCCGGGTCATAGCACTTAAGGGGTGCCTGGCCCTCATACCCCTGCTTCTTGGTGCTGAGGATGCCCGCCCCTCAAGACCCTTCTGGATTCATGGAACTAAAATCGCGCCTGGCCCTCACACCCTGGGTCATGGTGGAGGAAGGGGTGCCCGCCCCTCACACCCCCGCTTTCATGGCACTGGAAGGTAACCCGCCCTGATGCCCCGGGTCATGCTCACTGAACGGGTGCCTGGCCCTCACACCCCTGTCTATGGCAGGCACTGAAGGTGCCTGGCCCTGACGCCCCAAGGTTGGCGTCACTGAAGGCTCCGGCCCTCACACCCCGGGTCATTCACTGAAGGGGTGCCCGGCCCTCACACCCCTGCTTCATGGCACTGAACGGTGCCCGGCCATCACACCCTTGGCCAGGGCTAAGTGAGGACAGGTACTTCATGACCCCTGGTTCTATGGAATCTGAGGCGGGTGCCTGGCCTTGGCACTGGACTGGCGGCAGCACTGAAGGAGTGACCGCACTGACACCCCGGTTCATGGCACTGAAAGCGGTGCCCGCCCACACCTGGGTCATGTTACAAGGGGTGCCCGGCCTCATGCCCACCCCGGGCCAGTCATGTCAATGAAAGGGTGCCCGGCCCAAACACCACGGGTCATAGCACTGAAGGGGTGCCCGCCTCACAATACCGGTTCATGGCTCTGAAGGTGCCCGCCACACCCCCTGGATCATGGCATTGAAGGTGCCCGCCATCACACCTGGGTCATAGGACCCAAAGGGGTGCCTGGCCTCACACCCCAGGTCATGGGGTTGAAGCGTTCCCTGGCGCCACACCACGGGTCATAGAGCTGGAGGTGCCCGCCATCACATCCAGATTCATGGCACCTCCAAAGGGGTGCCCGGCCCTCATACCTATGTCATGTGGAAGGGGTGCCCGGCCCCACACCCCGGTTCACAGCACTGGGTGCCTGGTTCACACCCCTGCTTCCCCCATGGCACTGGGCTGATGGGGGTGCCTGGCCCTCACACCCCGGTTCATAGCTCTAGGTGCCCGGCCCTCACACCCCGTTTCATGGCACTGAAGGAGTGCCTGGCCCTCACACCCCGGCTCATGGTACTGAAGGGGTGCCTGGCCCCTGGATGCCTGGGCCATGTCACTGAAGGGGTGCCCGGCCCTCACACCCAGGGTCATATCACCAAAGGGGTGCTCTGGCCCTCACACCCTGTTTCATGGCACTGAGCAAGCCTGGCCCTGACGCCCCGGTCATCCACATTGAAGGGGTGCCTGGCCTCACACCCCGTTTCATGGCACTGAAGCGGTGCCTGGGCCCTCACACGCCGGGTCATAGCACTGAAGGGGTGCTCCACATACTCCCTGCTTCTTGGTGCTGAGGGATGCCCGGCCCTCACACTCGGATTCATGGAACAACCAAATCGCGCCCGGCCCTCACACTCCCGGTCACAGGAGGAAGGGGTGCCCGGCCCTCACACCCCTGCTTCATGGCACTGAAGGGGTAACCCGCCCTGATGCCCAGGGTCAGTGTCACTGAACGGGTGCCTGGCCCTCACACCCGTTTCATGGCACTGAAGGGGTTCCCTGGCCCTGACGCCCCGGGTCAGTCACTGAAGGGGTTCCTGGCCCTCACACCCCGGGTCATCTCACTGAAGGGGTGCCTGGCTCACACACCCTGCTTCCATGGCACTGAACGGGTGCCTGGCCATCACACCCCGGGGTCAAGGGGCTGAAGGAGGACAGGCACTCACACCCCGGTTCATGGCACTGAAAGGGTGCCTGCCCTCACACCCCTGGATCATGGCACTGAAGGGAGTGATCGGGCACTGACACCCCTGGTTCATGGCACTGAAAGGGTGCCTGGCCCACACACTCCGGGTCATGTCATTGAAGGTGCCTGGCCCTCACACCGGGTCACGTCAATGAAAGGGTGCCCGGCCCCCTGGCACCTTATGGGCTTATAGTACTGAAGGGGTGGCTGGCCTCACACCGGTTCAGGACTGAAGGTGCCTGGCCTCACACTTTGATCATGGCATTGGGTGCCCGGCCATCACACCCTGGGTCATAGACCCAAAGGTGCTCCTGCCCTCACACCCCAGGTCATGGGGTTGAAGCTGCCCCGGCGCTCACACCACGGGTCAAGTAGAGCAGAAGGTGCCCGCCATCACATCTGTGATACATGGCACTCAAAGG
>NW_024736091.1:0-27720 GCF_018991925.1 Homarus americanus
CCTTCCTCCTCCTTCCTGACACCCCTTCACTCATTGCCGCTCCTGACAACAGATCGCTACACCCTATCTTCATCACCCTACCTCCTCCTCCCCTCCCTCCCATCCCTAGCCCATTCCTTCCTCCTCTTAGCTAATTATCCTTCTCCTCCTCTCTATCCTCTGTAATAACGCCTGGACCTTCTGACAACTAACGTCCCACCAACACCACTGTCCTTCCTTTGTCTCCTTCCATATTCCTTTCTATTCTTTTCCACCAATACCTCCGTCCATCAATTAATTATCCTCTTGCGTACCATCCCACTCCCTACTCTCCTCTATCACCACCAGTCTCCATCCTCACCACCATTTCACCACTTCCCTCACTCCTCACCACACCTCCCTCATCACCACCAGCCTGACCACTGTTGAGACTACCTCTCTGAGACAGGCCTCACTTCCTCTACACCCTCCCAAAACCCGCGGGAGGAGGGAGGAGTGGACAATGAGTGGCAGGGGATATGGGCAGGGAGAGGCAAATGTGATGTTAAAGAAGAAGAAGTGAAAGAAAGAAGAAGAAAGAACAAAGAAGAAGAAGAGAAAGAAGAAAGAAAGAAAAAAAAAAAGAAAGAAGAAGAAAGAAAAGAAATAAAAAAAGAAGAAGAAGAAGAAAAGAAGAAAAGAAGAAGAAGAAGAAGAAGAAAAGAAGAAGAAGAAGAAGAAGAAGAAGAAGAAGAAGAAGAGGAAGAAAAAGAAGAGGAAGAAAAGAAGAAGAGGAAGAAAGAAGAGGAAGAAGGAAGAAAGAAGAAAGCAGGTTGTTAAAGAAGCAAGAAGAAGAGGAAGAAAAGAAGAAAAAGAAGAAGAAAAGAAAAGAAAAAAAAAAGAAAAGAAAAAAAAAGAAGAAAAGAAGATTCCAATTATACCCAACCAGACGAATGATAACAAGACAAATAAAAACAATAAAGAGGAGGATGGAAGACAAAGAAGAGGAAGAAAGGTAAGAGGAGGGGGATGGAGAAATGGAGGAGAGATAAGAGAAAAACAAGAAGGAGACAAGGAGGTATGGAATGGGAGATTAGAAAGGTGAGATAATGGGAAGAAGTGTGTAGTGGGTGAGGGGATTTGCATGTAAGGGGTAGTCATGCTCTGCCAAGGTGAGGTCATATATGTGAGTGAGGTCGTATAAAGGTGAGAGTCATGTACTAAGGGGGTAAAGAGTCATGTGTAAAGGGGTGAGGTCGTATGTATGAGGTGAGGTCATGTGCTAGAGGTGAAGGTGTCGTATGTGAGGGTGAGGTCGTATGTAGGGTGAGGTCATGTATATGAGGTGAGGTCATGTAGGGGTGAGGTCATGTCTATGAAGGTGAGGTCATGTGTAGAAATTGAGGTCGTATGTAAAGGGTGAGGTCGTATGTAGGGGTGAGAAGGTCGTATATAGGGGTGAGGAGTCGTATGTAGGGGTGAGGTCGTATGTAGAAATTGAGGTCGTATGTAGGGTGAGGTCTGTGTTGTTAGGGGTGGTCGTATGCCAAGAGTGGGGTCGTATGTAGAGGGGTGAGGTCGCATGTAAGGGGTGAGGTCGTATGTAAAGGGTGAGGTCGTATGTAGGGGGTGAGGTCATGTGTAGGGGGTGAAGGTCGTATGTAGGGGGTGAGGTCGTATGTAGGGGTGGTCATATGTAGGGGAGTGAGGTCATGTATGTAGAGGTGAAGATCATGTTAAAATTGAGGAGGTCCGCATGTAAGGAGTAAGGGTCATATGTGGGGAATATGAAGGTAAGGGTCATGTGGAGGGAGCGTGGGTGGTGGTGGGGGGAGTGTCATGTGTGTTGGGGAGGGTGAGGGAGCGGATGAGTACCAGGAAGAGGGGACGGATGTGTCGTGAGGGGGAGGTGATGGTGACTGGGAGGTGAGAGACCAGTGTGTGTGGGGGGGGAGGGGGAGGGTTAGACAAGAGCCGAGGAGGAGGAGGAGGGAGGGAGGTGGAAGGCCAGGGTTAGTGAATAGCACCAGAGGAAGGGGGAGGGAGTGGGTGGGGTCTGGGGGAGTTGGGGGAGGGGGAGGTGGACTTTGTCTGGTGAGGGGGAGGTGAAGGACAGAGACGTGGGAAGGATAGACAGAAGGGAGAGTCTAAGTATAGGGTGGAAGAGTGGGACAGAGAAAGGGGAAGGGGGACGAGGAGGAGACAAGAAGGAAGACGAAGATACAGAGAGAAGAAACAAGGAGGAAAGGAGAGGAGAAACGAGGAGGGGGAGAAAGGAGAGGAGGGAGAAAGTGCTGGCTGGAGAAGTGCAGGAGGTGGAAAGAAATGCAGTGGGATGAGTGTGGGAAGGAGAAAAGACAGGACAAGACAGGTGATGTGGAGTACCTGGTGGTGGTGATGTGTGGAGGTGTGGAGGAAGTGTGTGAGTGTGGTGATGTGGTGGTGGAGGTGGTGGTGGTGATGTGTGGTGGAGGTGGTGGTGATGTGTGGTGGAGGTGGTGGTGATGTGGTGGAGGTGGTGAGTGTGGTGGAGGTGGTGAGTGTGTGGAGTGGATGTGGTGGAAGTGGTGGTGATGTGTGTGGTGGGTGATGTGGGTGGGTGTGGTGGTGTGTGGTGGGGTGGTGGTGATGTGTGTGGTGGAGGTGGGTGGTGATGTGTGGTGGGTGGTGGTGGTGGTGATGTGTGGTGGAGGTGTGGTGGTGATGTGTGGGTGGGTGGTGGTGGTGATGTGTGGTGGAGGTGGTGGTGGCGATGTGTGGTGGAGGTGGTGGTGGCGGTGTGTGGTGTGGTGGTGGTGGTGGTGATGTGTGGTGGAGGTGGTGGTGATGTGTGGTGGAGGTGGTGGCATGTGTGAGGTGGAGGTGATGTGTGTGGTGGTGAGGCTGGTGATGATCATGTGGTGGAGGTGGTGGTGATGTGTGGAAAAAAAAGTGGAGGTGGTGGTGATGTGTGGTGGAGGTGGTGGTGATGTGTGGTGGAGGTGGTGGTGATGTGTGGTGATGGTGGTGGTGGAGCGATGGTGACATCGTGGAATGGAGGTGGCAGTCAGAGGCAATGAAGAATATGAGGCACGTGGATAAAAAAAAAAAAAAAAACAGGAAGGAAGAAAGGAGGAGGAGACAACAGAAAAGAAAAACCAAAAAACCAAAAATTACAAGAAAAAGTGAAACAAGTGAGAAGGAGAAAAAATAAAAATGAGAAGAAGAAGGAAGAGTGAGAGTAATTGGGAGGAAGGGAAAAAATACAAGGGAAACAGATGGGACGTGAAAGCATGAGTGAGGAAGAAGGGGACATACAGGAGAAATGGGAGAAGAAAAGGAGAAAAAGGGAAAGGGAGAGTACCCATTAGAGAGGGAGGAAAAGGAGAGTGAGAGCATGTGAGGAGGGAGGTGAGGGGGGGGCAGGAGGGAGCAGGCAGCGCCACAAGACAACAACAACAACACTCGCCACAGGAGACCAGGGAGAGAGAGAGGGGGAATGTCAGGAGAGTGGGATGGGGGTGGGAAAGGCCAGGATGTGGAGGGCGAGATAAAAAGCAAGGAGTTCCATAAAGTTAAAGTGACCCAAGCTGACGTAAGCTGACCTCAAAGATGACCTAAACTGACGAAATGACCCAGATTAATCAGATGACCAACACCTCAAGATGACGAACTGATTCAAAAATGACCAAGATATTGAGCTGACTCAAGATGACCCAGGCTGACCTCAATAATATATTAGGCTGACCAAGACGACGAAACTGACCCACCACAAAAAAAAGAAGACCCAGGCTCTCACCAAGATAGGCAGAGGGGGTAGGTAGAGCCATCACCCACACATACGAACAAGTCTTATGTTGAGCGGGAAGAGCCATACAGAGTGTCACCTCAAAACAAGTGTTACTGTGAGTCAGAAAAAAGAGGTTAAGTTAAGTATATAATCTAGGGAGGTTTGCAGTGGACCAGCGTACATTAGACTTGCAAATGGGCACTCAATACCCTTTATTTGGGAGGGGGAGGGAGTAGGAGAGTGGGAGGGTAGGAGGAGAGTGGGAGGAGGGTAGGAGGGAGGTGGGGAGGGAGTGGGAAGGGAAGGGAGGGAGGGGGATGGGTGGGAGGGGGATGGGGAGGGAGGGGGGATGGGGAGGGTGGGGAGGGGGGGATGGGAGGGCAGGGGGGGAGATGGGGGAGGGTGAAATTAGGGAGGAGGGAAAAAAAAACAATTCAACACAACCCAACCAACCAACCAACCAACACAACCACTGGTTACAATTTGTTCACTCATCCGTCACTGGTCTGGTCCCGCTTGATGGTATATTGAGGTTAAACTGGTACACTAGGCAGAAATACACTATAAGCAGGTATACACTATAGGCAGAACACACAACACACAAGCAGGTATACACTACAGTATACACTACAGGCAAGTATACACTACAGGCAGGTATACACTATAGGCAGGTATACACTACAGGCAGGTATACACTATGAGCAGGTATACACTACAGTATACACTACAGGCAGGTATACACTACAGGCAGGTATACACTATAGAGTATACACAGGCAATATACACTGCAAGCAGGTATACACTACAGGCAGATATACACAAAGACAGGTATACATAAATCCCCCTTGTATTATGTGTCTTATACTGAAGGTATATAAATATAATGTAAATGTATATACTATACTGAAGGTATATGTCCTATCGTATACTGAATTATTATACTGTATACCGAGTCATTATACTGTATACTGAGTCATTATACTGTATAGTCATTATATATATACTGGAAGTCATTATATACTGTATACTGGGTCATTATACTGTATACTGAGTCATTATACTATATACTAGATCATATACTGTATACTGAGTCATTATATACTGTATACTGAGTCATTATACTATATACTAGTCGTATCTGTATACTGGGTCATTATACTGTATACCAGTCATTATACTATACTAGGTCATCATACTGTATACTGAGTCATTGTACTATATACTGAGTCATTATAGTAAAATACTTGGAAATTAATTGTATAATATTTTTGTTGTAATTAATTACTATATATCCCCCCTCTTACTACTTCTACTATTCTATCTTCCCTCTTCAACTCTCCCCTCATTATACCATTCTCTCTTACCCCTCTCTCTTTACCCTCTTTTACCCCTCTTTTTTATTCATCTCTTGCCTCTTCCCTCAATCCAGTCTACACTTACATATTATTATTTTTTTTTTTGGTACTCTCCCTCTCATTTCCTATCTCCTTTTATTCGTTATTCTCTTCCTCTTCCTACTTCCTTACCTAGAATATATTCATACCCCCTCCCTTCCCTCCTTTCCCCTCCCATTCTTTAACATCTTCTTTCCCCCTTCCCTGTTCTATACCATTCCATTTTCAGCGTTTCCTCCTCTCCCTCTCTCTCTCCTCTCTCTCTCTCTCTCTCTCTCTCTCTCTCTCTCTCTCTCTCTCCCCTCTTCCCTCCTCTCTCTCACCCTTACTCTCCCTTCTCTTCCTCTCCCTTCTCTTCACCCCTCTCCCCACCCCTTCCCCTCTCCTTCACCTCTCCTTCCTCACCTACAGCTGTCGAAGCCCTGCCACGAAAAACTTGAGTACATATTCTATGTGCCTGGGCCCTGTTGCACATGTACGTATAGTGACCGCATGTACATAGTGACCGCATGTACAGATGAGTGATCGCATGGATAGTGACTGGATAGTGATCGCATGTATATAGTGACCGCATGCATACAGTGATCACATGTACGTATTTCAACATGTGTGAACACTTATATGCACATACATAATATGATACATATGTATGTAAAACACTCCTGTATGATTTATGTATACATGTACACATCAAGCTAGATACACATGCACGATTATACACACATGGAAGAAAGACTATACATAATACACAAACATGTACGTAGATTATGAAACATACACGCGTCAGTATACAAATTACAGTCCTTACACTGTATGTATGTATGTATGTATGTATGTATGTATGTATGTATGTATGTATGTATGTAAGTATGTATGTATGTATGTATGTATGTATGTATGTATGTATGTATATATGTATATATGTATATATGTAAGTATGTATGTATGTATGTAGAGTATGTATGTATACATATATGCTAACTTCACAAAACAGACATTCTGACAGTCATATAACTTTATGCAATATCGACAGTGCATGTGTGTAATCAATACTTACGTGTGTGTATATGTGTGTGTGCATATTAGCCATGTGCGATATATATGATCAAGTGTGCATAAGTATACTTATGTGTGTATATACGCTCTGGTGTGCAATATTTACTCACATGTACGTTTAATCACGTGAAAATACACACACATTCACCTGTGTGTATGTATCCTGTGTGTATATAAATTCAGTATGTATGTATACCCACATGCCTACTTACACGACATTTATAACTCTTAAAAAAAACCCCGAGTTTATTATCTCTCTCTCTCTCTCATTACCCACCAGACTCTTTGATATATCAGAGTCTCTCTTCCGTCCCCTTCGTTACAGTGAACACACGGTCTCTGCGTTCTAATTAAAACTAAAATTTTTCCGTCGAACTTTAGCCTGAATATACTTTCAAGGAACTAACTTCATCAGGTTTGAATCTGAGTACAAGACGTTAAACAGATCGATTCAAAAGTGGTATTAGAGACAAAATAATCGATTTGCGTGTAATGGGGACGAAATCTGATCCAATTGGTAATATACAGCACGAAATCGGTCATACTATAGGGCACGAAATAGGTAAATTAACCTGTATAGAGTTGGGTGAAGATGATAGGTACAGGTGTCTGGATGCAGTGTCAGTTATCAGGGGTATGGTGGCTGGCAAAAGTAATGAAGAGGAGGTGAAGAAGAAAGAAGAAGAAAGGGGAGAAGACAGGAAAAGAAGGAGGAGGAGGAGAAGGAGGAGGAAGGAAGGAAAGGCAGAAGGAAGGAAGTAAGAGAGGGGAGGGAGAGGGGAAAGAGGAAGATAATGAGATAGAAGGGGAAGAATAGAGGAGGAGAAGGGGAAGAAGTGAAGGAAAGATAAATGGCAGAGTAGAATAAAGGAAGGAGAAAAGAGTAAGAAAGTTAGAAAGAGGAACGAAGATATACAGTGAAAGGAAAAGGAGGAAGACTAAAAAGAAGAGATAGATGAAGGAAAGAACATAAATGAAAGGGAGTGGAAAAGGAAGAAAGGGAGGAGGAGGAGGAGGAGGAAGGGGAGAGGAGGAGGACACCTGGACCAATAAACCACTTATTCAATAGACCTATCTCTCTCTCTCTCTCTCTCTCTCTCTCTCTCTCTCTCTCTCTCTCTCTCTCTCTCTCTCTCTCTCTCCCCTTCTCCCTACCCCCTTTCAGTGACTCCTTCTTTCCCTTCCCCTTCCTTTCCTCCCTCCCCCTTTCCTTTCATTCCCTCCCCCTCCTTCCCCGTCTACCGCTGGGAGACAACCTCACCTCCCCGGACAGACAAAACCGCAGGCAGGGGGGGAAGGAAGGAAAGGAGTGGAGGGAGGAAGGAAGGAGGTGGGAGGGGGGGAAGGAGGAGAGAGAAGGTAAACCATGGTGGTCAGGTGAACAGGTGAGAAGGGAGAGAGAGAGGAGGAGAGAGGAGCAGTTGAGTGGATAAGGTGAGGAGGAGGAGTGAAAGAGGAGGGAAGGAAGGAGGGAAGAGGAGGGAAGGTGAAGCAGGTGTTTAAAGAGATAAGAGGGACAGGTGAGAGGGGAAGACAGAGGTAGGGAAGGAGGGATGGAAGGAGGGGACGGATGGAGGGGAAGGAAGGAGAGGAGGGAGGAAGGGAAGGAGGGAGAAGGGAGGGAAGGATGGAGGGAGGGGAGGGAAGGAGGGGAGGGAAGGGGGAGGGAAGGAGGGAGGGAAGGAGGGAGGGAGAGGGAGGGGTAGGAAAGGTTAGGGAGGGAAGAATAGAGGAGGAAGGGAGTAAGGATAATTAGGGGAAGGAGGGAAGGGTAAGAGGGAGGAGGGGAGAGAAGGGAAGAAGTGAATAGAAGATGAAGGGGAGAAAGAGAATAGGGAAGTTGGGGGGGGGAAGGTAAAGGAAGGAGAAGGTTGGAGGAAAGAATAGGGATGAGGGGGGAGAGGGTAGGAATAGGGAGGAAGGGAAAGGAGTGGGGGAGAAGGAAGGAGTAGGGAGGAGTGGAGGTAGGGAAGACGGAGAAGGTAGAGGAGGGAGGAGGAGGAGTAGGAGGGTAGATATGCAAATGAGCCACTTAATGTATTAAATGGTGCAGGTTAATAACAGGGAATGATCACACCCGGTTTATTTGACCTGAACACCTGGTCTGTCAACACGCCCACCACCACTGTACTCCATTGTTACAGTGGTGTTATGTTACAGTGGTGTTACAATGGTATGGTGGTTACTATGGCGGTGTGTTATTACAGTGGTGGTGTGTTACAGTGATGGTGTTACAGTGGTGTTATGTTAAGTGGTGTTATGTTACAGTGGTGTTGTTGTGTTACAGTGGTGATGTTATAAGAGTAGAACTTTTATACAACTATATAAAACTACAGGTACCAATCAATGCTACCTTGTTACAGTGGTACTATGCACCCCTCGACCACTGGAGTTAGATATAGTTGACCTTGGCATCACTCATTAACCTTCAATTACGCCATGACAGTACCAACACCTGCCATGACAGTACCAACACCTGCCATGACGGTACCAACACCGCCATGACTGCACTAACACCTGCTATGACAGTATCCAACACTTGCCATGATGAAACCAACACCTGCCATGACAGTACTAACACCCGCTATGACAGTACTAACACCTGCCATGACAGTACCAACACCTGCCATGACAGTACTAACACCTGCCATGAACAGTACCAACACTATTGTAATTTGTTAAATGACTATTACTGTGAGGTGAGACACTAAAGCTTTTAGAGAGAAGAAGAGAGAGAGGACTGGTCTACAGGGGTTGAGACGTGGGGGCGGTGTCGTGTCCTCAGCACCACCAGGTCGATCTCCACCTACTGTAGGAGTGTGGTGTACACCGCCGTGCTTATACACCAAACTCCGTAACACCATAACTATATGTATTGTTTTAGGTTATGTATTGTTTAGGTTTTAAAGTCGCTAGTTAATGATGGTACTCCCAGGAGTCAGGTCACACTCACCTGGGTCACTCCCGCCTCATGACCTGAGAGGCCTCACCTCCACCTGCCCAATTTCACCTATCCATCTGTTAATTGAGCTTCATTTACAGTATTTTCGTATCTCGTATCTGGTTCACTGTTCTTTATATATATATATATATATATATATATATATATATATATATATATATATATATATATATAAACACACACACACACACTTTGCACATAAAAAATAATGAGAGTAAATATGCCACCTCAAGATATCATGCAGGAGGGGGAGAAAAAGGGGGTAGGGTGAAGGGATGGGAAGGGGTAGAGTGAGAGGAGGAAGGGAGGGACAAGCCTCATTACCCAGTACACAAATTACAGCGCCACCATAAAGTATTGCGGCAGGGGTTTTACTGAGGTTCAGGGGGCAGGGGTTGTTAGAGGGGTGAGGGAAGGGGAGGAAGGGGCCACTGACCTAATTATACCGTGGACGATCAGGTACACCGCCTCACACGATGTTAACTTTAATGATGTCAGAACTACGGTCGTTAGTGGGGTGGAGGAAGGGGAGTGGGTCATGCATGGGTGGAAGAGTGGAGGGATGGTGAGAGAGGGTGGAGGGGAGGAGAGGTCACACTTAGGGAGGGAGAGTGAAGGAGGAAGGGTGAGAGGGGTTGGAGAGGGAGAGGGAGAGTGAAGGAGGAGAGTGAAGAGGAGAGGAAGGTGTGAGAATACGATTAGTGTATGTATGTATGTATGTATGTATGGTATGCCTGCTATATACATGTCAAACACACACACACACACACAAACAAACATGTGTATGAGACCAGACAGTGTTGACAGCTGGGGCTAAGAGGCGAGTTTTTCCCCAGTATATATATAAGAGAGGACAGTGTGTGCCCAGAGGGGGGGGAGGGTGGGGTAGGGGGATGGGGTAGGGGTGGGGTAGGGGGTGGGGTAGGGGTGGGGTAGGGGTGGGGTAGGGGGTGGGGTAGGGGTGAGTGGGGTAGGGTTGGGGGTGGGGTTGGGGGGTGGGGTTGGGGTGGGGTAGGGTTAGTGGGGTTGGGAGAACTGAACAACAGCCTCCTTCACTCCGTTCCTCGTCACACACACACACCTCATTTGCCTGGGCGTTGGTCAGGCTGAAGAACACGGCACGAGAACATAACACAACACATCACACGGCACGAGAACATAACAGAACACATCACACGGCAAGATAACATAACAGAACACATCACACGGCACGAGAACATAACAGAACACAACACACGCACGAGAACATAACAGAACACATCACACGGCACGAGAACACAACAGAACACATCACACGGCACGAGAACATAACAGAACACATCACACGGCAAGATAACATAACAGAACACATCACACTGCACGAGAACATAACAGAACACATCACACGGCACGAGAACATAACACAGAACACATCACACGGCACGAGAACATAACAGAACACATCACACGGCACGAGAACACAACAGAACACATCACACGGCACGAGAACATAACAGAACACATCACACGGCAAGATAACATAACAGAACACATCACACTGCACGAGAACATAACAGAACACATCACACGGCACGAGAACATAACAGAACACATCACACGGCACGAGAACATAACAGAACACATCACACGGCACGAAACATAACAGAACACATCACACGCAAGATAACATAACAGAACACATCACACTGCACGAGAACATAAAAAGAACACATCACACGCACGAGAACATAACAGAACACATCACACGGCACGAGAACACAGAAACACATCACACGGCACGAGAACATAACAGAACACATCACACGGCACGAGAACATAACAGAACACATCACACGGCACGAGAACACAACAGAACACATCACACGGCACGAGAACATAACAGAACACATCACACGGCACGAGAACACAACAGAACACATCACACGGCAAGATAACATAGCAGAACACATCACACGGCACGAGAACATAACAGAACACATCACACGGCACGAGAACACAACAGAACACATCACACTGCACGAGAAATAACAGAAACACATCACACGGCACGAGAACATAACAGAACACATCACACGGCACGAGAACATAACAGAACACATCACACGGCACGAGAAACAACACAGAACACATCACACGGCACGAGAACATAACAGAACACATCACACGGCACGAGAACATAACAGAAACACATCACACGGCACGAGAACACAACAGAACACATCACACGGCACGAGAACATAACAGAACACATCACACGGCACAGAACATAACAGAACATCACACGGCACGAGAACACAACAGAACACATCACACGGCACGAGAACACAACAGAACACATCACACGGCACGAGAACATAACAGAACACATCACACGGCACGAGAACACAACAGAACACATCACACGGCACGAGAACATAACAGAACACATCACACGGCACGAGAACATAACAGAACACATCACACGGCACGAGAACATAACAGAACACATCACACGGCACGAGAACATAACAGAACACATCACACGGCACGAGAACATAACAGAACACATCACACGGCACGAGAACATAACAGAACACATCACACGGCACGAGAACATAAACAGAACACATCACACGCCACGAGAACATAACAGAACACATCACACGGCACGAGAACACAACAGAACACATCACACGGCAAGAGAACATAACAGAACACATCACACGGCACGAGAACATAACAGAACACATCACACGGCACGAGAACATAACAGAACACATCACACGGCACGAGAACATAACAGAACACATCACACGGCACGAGAACATAACAGAACACATCACACGGCACGAGAACACAACAGAACACATCACACGGCAAGAGAATATACAGAACACATCACACGGCACGAGGAACATAACAGAAACACTACACGGCACGAGAACATAACAGAACACATCACACGGCACGAGAACATAACAGAACACATCACACGGCACGAGAACATAACAGAACACATCACACGGCACGAGAAATATAAAGAACACATCACACGGCACGAGAACATAACAGAACACATCACACGGCAAGATAACATAGCAGAACACATCACACTGCACGAGAACATAACAGAACACATCACACGGCACGAGAACATAACAGCCAAACACACGGCACGAGAACACAACAGAACACATCACACGGCACGAGAACATAACAGAACACATCACACGGCACGAGAACATAACAGAACACATCACACGGCACGAGAACATAACAGAACACATCACACGGCACGAGAACATAACAGAACATCACACGGCACGAGAACATAACAGAACACATCACACGGCACGAGAACATAACAGAAACACATCACACGGCACGAGAACATAACAGAACACATCACACGGCACGAGAACACAACAGAACACATCACACGGCAAGAGAACATAACAGAACACATCACACGGCACGAGAACATAACAGAACACATCACACGGCACGAGAACATAACAGAACACATCACACTGCACGAGAACATAACAGAACACATCACACGGCACGAGAACATAACAGAACACATCACACGGCACGAGAACATAACAGAACACATCACACGGCAAGATAACATAGCAGAACACATCACACGGCACGAGAACATAACAGAACACATCACACGGCAAGATAACATAGCAGAACACATCACACGGCACGAGAACATAACAGAACACATCACACTGCACGAGAACATAACAGAACACATCACACGGCACGAGAAATAACAGAACACATCACACGGCACGAGAACATAACAGAACACATCACACGGCAAGATAACATAGCAGAACACATCACACGGCACGAGAACATAACAGAACACATCACACGGCACGAGAACATAACAGAACACATCACACGGCACGAGAACATAACAGAACACATCACACGGCAAGATAACAGCAGAACACATCACACTGCACGAGAACATAACAGAACACATCACACGGCAAGATAACAGCAGAACACATCACACTGCACGAGAACATAACAGAACACATCACACGGCAAGATAACACAACAGAACACATCACACGGCACGATAACAACAGAACACATCACACGGCAAGATAACAGCAGAACACATCACACTGCACGAGAACATAACAGAACACATCACACGGCAAGATAACACAACAGAACACATCACACGGCAAGATAACACAACAGAACACATCACACGGCAAGATAACGAGATATAACACTCTCCTTCCCTCTATCCATTCCCCATCCTCTATCCTTCTCCTCATAACACATTTACATTCCTCAACGTCCGTGATCAGTCGCATCCTCACCACCACGATTGACAGTTCACCATATTTTCACTACCTCATAAATATATCACCCACCTATAACACTCTATACATATAACACTTACCTATAACACTTACCTATAACACTCACCTATAATTCACAACCCTAAATATTACGACTCTGTGTAGTTATTTTACTGAGGCCCTAAAATTTCAACCAAATGTGAGTATGTGTTTAAGATGACAACACTAGGGGGTTCCAACACACCACCCTGGATGACCTCTACGTCACAGCTATTCGAATATTGGCTATGACTTAGACTTCAGCTAACAGATACCATATCACAACCACACTGAATTGTGGCTACGACTTGGGCGAACACAGTTACATCAATGTTGTGTTTGTCTTCAGCGCGGGAGCTTAAGTGAGAACAAAAATAAAATAAATAGGATATTTTTTACCAACGAAATATCATTGACAGAGAAAGGAAAGTATGGAGCTGAATTTAAATTTTCTTTCAATATATACGTAACATCGTCTCAGCCTTTATAGCATGTTAAATATAAGTTTTATATTATTGAGGATTATATATATTTAATATTTCCTCTATTATATATATTAAAAATTGGTTAAATAAATATTCAGATAGATGAGAGTAATTGATTTAGTTTGGTAAGAGTTAAGTAATAAGCTAAAATAAATTCATCGATTTATATAAATGTTATTCTATACTTTATTAGAAAAAAAATAGATAAAACTAGGTCATCCGGAGTCACACACATACAAATACCTGACCTAGTGATTCCTGTTTCCACACACACACACACACACACACACACACATTGACTCTCAAGAATTTCCTCCTCTGTGTGTGTGTGTGTGTGTGTGGTGTAATCAGTAATACAAGTACATATAAGTATGGTTCACTTTTTCATATAAGTAGTACTGTATATAACATGTAAGTAATATAAATACAATATAACTAAGAGATATAAGTAAATATAACTATCAGGCCATATTAAGTAACATATAAGTACAGTAACATAACTACGAATCATTCAAGTATAAGTATTATAAGTGAAATAGAAGCATTATAATCAGCTCACGTAAAATATAAGCCTTTATATGTAAAATATCAATACATAAGTAATTTAGTATTATAAGTGACCGACCTTATAAGACCACATCAACACTGACGAAATAAAATCTAATATATCACATTACTGTAATAAAACCAATATAATACTACCAGCATGAGGATGATGGTTTAATACAACTAGGGATGATGGTTTAGTTCTGAGGAATGATGGTTTAGATTTGGGGTGGTGGTTTAACTCTGAGGATGATGGTATAACTCTCAGGATGATGGTTTAGTTCTGAGAATGATGGTTTAAATTTGGGGGGTGGTTTAATTCTGAGGATGATGGTTTAACTCTCAGAATGATGGTTTAATTCTGAGGATGATGGTTTAACACACCTGGAGATGATGGTTTAACCCCTTGAGAATGATGGTTTAACCCCCTTTATAATGACAACATACACAGTCATCGTCCTCTAAGAAATAATACAATATTCGGTTTTATTTATTTTTTATAAACTAAAACAAAATCGTCCCAAAAAATAAACAATATATAATGTGAATTAACCCTGTATATATAATTTTTTTAATAGATATAGGAATTAATAGTTTATTCACTTACATTTTTTGTCTTTGATTTCCGATTTTGTTTCTTATATTTTCATCAGAATAATTTAATTTATTTTTTTCTTCCTAATAAACGAACTTTTATTCTTCTCTTTAATTCTTTCGTTATTTAATCATACGAGTTATTTTTTTCTGTAATTTTCAATAGTATTTTTTTTTTTCGTTTTATTTTAGTCTTTGACATTGATAATAATTTTAGCTCTTGTTTAACTTTGTATGTATGTATGTATGTATGTATGTATGTATGTATGTATGTATGCTTAAAATCTATATCACTGTATTTAACTCCTTTATTAAACAATCAACAAAACCTAACTTTACTCATACTCTTTATTCACAACTTTTACATTTGTTTTCGGGGGTATTAAATCATCATTATTTTATTTATTTTTTACAAAGGGTGACACAAAGAGTACATGTGGGAGATTAATAACACGTATATATTAATCCCTTTACCGTTGTCTTTTTCAAATTATACGTATTTAAATCTCTGGTCGGATTATTTCCCGGATTTCCTGTTTTATGTCGCCGGTGTCTGATTGGTGTTGTTTATATGAGAGAGAGAGAGGTTAGTGCAGAGTTACGGGAGGTGAAGAGGAGGGAAGAGGGTAAGAAAGGAAGAAGGGGGGGAGGGAGGGGAGGAAGAAGAGGAAGAAGAGGAAGAAGAGGAAGAAGAAGAAGGAGGAGGAGGAGGAGGAGGAGGAGGAGGAGAGGAGGAGGAGGAGGAGGAGGAGGTTGGGCACTGGGTCGGAGGCATATAATTACTATACTGCCAACAGGAGAACATCACCGAGAAAACTTTTTTTAACTTACGCCAGACGACATTTCACACAGCACCGCCCACCACGCCCACAGTTGTATTTACCGTCGATAGCACCGCCCACCACGCCCACAGTTGTATTTACCGTCGATACACCTAACCTAACCCAACCTAACCTAACCTAACGTAACCAAACTTAACTAACAACTAACCTAATCAAACTTAACCTATGTATTAATTTCCACTTTTTGTGTGTGTGTGTGTGTGGAGGGTAAGTGTGTGTATGTATGTATGTATGTATGTATGTATGTATGTATGTGTGTGTGTGTGTGAGGTAAGTGTGTTGTGAGTATGTATGTATGTATGTATGTATATGTATGTATGTATGTATGTATGTGTGTATGTGTGTGTGTGTGTGTGTGTAGTGTCTGTATGTATGTATGTATGTTTTATAAATGCAGAAAATCATACACTAATAAAAAAAATATCATGGTTTAATTATTCATACTTGAGATACAATTGTGTTAGGTTAGGTTAGGTTAGCCACTATGACCTTTAACTCAAGTCTAAAACAATGCATGGTATACAAAAATTAAAACCTTGAATATAAAACCCAAGAATTAAACCTTGAATTTAAACCCAAGAATTAAACCTTGAATTTAAAAACCCAAGAATTAAACTTGACTATAAAACTTTTGAACAGAAACACAAGAATAAACTTTGATAATAAATTGTGCGTTCATAATTATAGGCGTTCAGTCACAAGTTCTTTAAGTTTTACAGATCATAGTTACAAGCGTTCAAAAATAGAGCGTTCACAGCCCAAAGTTCAAAATTTATGAGTTCACAGTTCCGAGCAAATACCACAGCCAAAAAAGTTCAAAATTAGATTATTTATAGTTCAAAACGCCCAAAATATACCACATACACAACTACAAGCGATTCACTACTATACCGTTCATATCTACAAGCGTCCATAATTGCAGCGTTCATAGTTACGGTGTTCAAAATGACGCAATACTGTACTAGATCAGTGTTCAACATATGTGTATAGCTAGAAGCACGCAGAGCTATACCAAGTTCCAGCGTCTAGAACACACAGAGTTCACTCAGCGCTACAGTTCCAGCGTTCAGAACACAGAGTTCACCTCAGGGCTACCAGTTCCAGCGCCAGAACACACACAGAGTTCACCCCAGGGCTACCAAGTTCCAGCGTTCAGAACACACACAGAGTTCACCTCAGGGCCACCAAGTTCCAGTCAGAATACACAGAGTCACCAGGGCTACCAGTTCCACGTTCAGACACACAGAATCACCTCAGGGCTACCAAGTTCCAGCGTTCAGAACACACAGAGTTCACCCAGTGCTACCCAGAACACAAGAGGTCACTCAGGGCTACCAAGTTCCAGCGTTCAAACACACAGAGTTCACCTCAGGCTACGTATCTGAGAATGAACTTGCGTAACTAACTCCGTGAAAGCTTGATAGTGGTAGTGTTAGTAGATAGGTAGTAACGGTGTCGTGGTAGTAACGGTGTCGTGGTAGTAACGGTGTCGTGTAGTAACGGTGCGGTGTACGGTGTCGGGTAGTAACGTGTCGTAACGTGAGTAACGTGTGTGTAACGGTGTCGTGGTAGTAACGGTGTCGTGGTAGTAACGGTGTCGTGGTAGTGACGGTGTGGTGGTAGTAGATAGTGGTAGTGACGGTGTTGGTAGTGGTTTTGTTAATAATTATGGAATAGGTGGAAATAGCTAATGGTAATAAATAGTGGTAGTGTGGTAGTAAATATGGTAGTGTGGTAGTAAATAGTGGTAGATAGTAGTAACGGTGTGGTGGTAGTGGTTTGTTAATATATATGGTATAGGTGGAAATAGCTAATGGTAATAAATAGTGGTAGTGTGGTAGTAAATAGTGGTAGTGTGGTATAAATAGTGGTAGGGGTGGTGGTGGAGTAGATAGTGGTAGTGTGGTAGAACAAGACACATCACCGACCTACTGATAATAACTTCCTTGGAATCCCGGAGGAAGGGGGGGAGACATCCGGGTTTGATGATAATGTGAGGAAGAGGAGGAAGAGGAAGAGAAGAGGAGGAAGAGGAAGAGGAGGAAGAGGAGGAAGAGGAGGAGGCTAACCGGAAGGAGGAATAAGATAAATAATAATAATAATAATAATAATAATAATAATAATAATAATAATAACAATAACACAAAGCCTCTGGTGACAAACAACACACACACACACACACATGCAGATGTGCAACAATAATACGCACACAAACGCAAAAACCAACATAGACAGCCATAATAACCTAGCACCACCTCAACGACGCCCCCACAAAACAAAAAACAACACATCTCCGACGCGTCACGACATGTTTAAACGCGTCGACGACAAGACAAGATTAAAGCGTTCATGACACGTTTAAACACCTTCACATGTTCAAAAACGTTGAATTGATTAAACGACCAATCGAATATGCGTATGTAAGGGAGGGAGGGGGGAGGCTGGGATGATTTGAGAACGCATAGCTATGGTGTCACTAACGCATTAATCACCCACATACGCATATCCACCGATGACATTAACGCACTGATTAACCCATGCGTCGTGTAAATCCAGGGTATCATAAACGCATAGATCACCCCATGCGTGCCAGGAGCGCATGTCCAGGGTGTCATTAACGCACAGATCGCTCCATGCGTGCAGAGAAACGTGTCATTTTCCCAGGACCAACACTAACGCTGTCAAGGCTCGCGTGCTGAGTTTTTCCTATTCATCAATTGTCGTGTGTGATAAATTCTCGTTCTTATGCCTGCCCCACTCATCCCTGGCTGAGTGGTGGTGGTTGTGGTGGTGTTGTGAGTGGGCTATTGTTGTTGGTTGTTGGTGGTATAATTATGTAGTTATGACTGTAGTGGTGGTGGTTACGTATTGATAGTAGTAGAATGGTAGCAAGAACGATGGTTGTAGTAGCGATGGTAGTGATAGAAAGTCTCCAAGAACGATAGTGGTAGTAGTGGTGATTGTGGTAGTAGTGGTGGTAGTGATAGAATGTCTACATAACACTGGTTGTAGTAGTGGTAGTAGTGGTAGTAGCAACAATGATGTGGTAATTATGGTGGGGAGACACTAATGATGAGGGAGGGAAGTAGGGGTTGGGTGGGGGAGGGGGAGGGGGGTGGGGGAGAGGGGAGGAGGTGGGGAGGAGGTGGGGAGGGGGTGAGGGGGGGGTTGAGGGATAAAAGGAGGGAGGAGGGGAGGGGAGGGGAGGGGAGGGAGGGGGTCAGGAGGGGTGAGGGATAAAGGAGGGAGGAGGGAGGAGGGAGGGAGGGAGGGAGGGATAAGGCAGGTTAGGGTTGTGGGAGGGAAGGAGGGGGACAAGTCGTGCGAATTTGACACTAGCGGACACCTGGGGACACCACCGCCTCCCAAGCACTGACCACACACACACACACACACACACACACACACAGCCCTCGGCTTATGTGAGTTTTACCTCTGTGTATGTAGTGCTTCCATGTATACTATAACTGTATGAATATCATGACTGCTTTATTTATATGCACACAGAGTGTAAGAATGTGTGTATGTATATCCTAAGTATATACAAAGATGTTATTTGTATTATAAGTTTGTGTGTTCTGGGTATGCATGTATGCACAGCTGTGATACATGTCAGTACGACTGTGTGTCACCCCATGTGCCGAACAACATCATGAACACCTCCCAACACCTCCCCACCCACCTCCCCACCCCTTCTCCCACCTACCTCCCCACCTCCCAACCTCCCCCACCTACACCTCCCCACCTACCTCCCACCTCACTCCCCACCTGCTCATCTCCCACCTACTCCTTCCCCACCACTCTCCCCACTCACACCTCCCACCTGCAAACCCCCCTGGTCTCCCCACCAACAGATCGTCTTCCCTCCCACTCACCACACCCCTCTCCTTATCCTCCCACTAACCCACACCCTTTATCCCCACTCACCACCTCCTCCCTACCATAAATATCCCATTCCCCTGCCGAGCTCCCCCTCCCAGGCCATCCTTCCTCCCGTGTAACATTACCAGTGCTTGCTACTATAGAGTCCGGCGTGTGGTGATTAGGGGGGGTTGCTGCCACTATGACCCTCGGCTGCGGGTGGGCTCATGTCTGCTGTGCCTCTCAGGTTCCAGCTATGGGTGGGCACTAAGGGTGGGGGGAAAGTGCCATACTGGCACCCCCCGTGTGTGTGTGTGTGACATCGAGGATTGAAGGAAAGGTGGAAAGAAGGAGGAGGGGTGAAGGTGGGAGGAAGGAAGGGGAGGGCGAGGAAAGGAAGGTGGGGCAGGGGGAACTTACATGACGGGGAGGGAAGGAGAGGGGAGGAGAGGAAAAAAAACCCGAGGGAAGGGAGGGTGAGAGGGGGGAGGAGGAGGAGGGTGAGGGAAGGAGGAGAAGGGTCATTGCGGTGAGGAGGGGCAGGGGTAATGGGAGAGGATAATGAGGATAAGGCTAGTGAGGAACAATGAATGAAGGGGGGGCGTAAGGAAGTGAGGACTAATGAGGAACAGGTAGGAGGAAGAGAGAGAGAGAGAGAAAGAGAGAGAGAGAGAGAGAGAGAGGAGAGAGAGAGAGAGAAAGAGAGAGAGAGAGAGAGAGAGAGAGAGAGAGAGAGAGAAAATTTACATAATTAACTCCATAATCAAACCAACCATTCTCAACCAACCCCAAACCATCTCTCCCTATCTTCAACCCCATACTCCACCATACTACCTAATCCTCACTCCACCTTCACAACACTTCTCCTCCCATCCACCCTAATGACAGAATCATCTAACCCTTCATATATAATTCACAGGATTTAACATTGTGTGTGTGTGTGTGTGTGTGTGTGTGTGTGTGTGTGTGTGTGTGTGTGTGTGTGTGTGTGTGTGTGTGTGTGTGTGTGTGTGTGTGTGTGTGTGTGTGTGTGTGTGTGTGTGTGTGTGTGTGTGTGTGTGTGTGTGTGTGTGTGTGTGTGTGTGTGTATGTGTGTGTGTGTGTGTGTGTGTGTGTGTGTGTGTGTGTGTGTGTGTGTGTGTATGTGTGTGTGTGTGTGTGTGTGTGTGTATGTGTGTGTGTGTGTGTGTGTGTGTGTGTGTGTGTGTGTGTGTGTGTGTGTGTGTGTGTGTGTGTGTGTGTGTGTGTGTGTATGTGTGTGTGTGTGTGTGTGTGTGTGTGTGTGTGTGTGTGTGTGTGTGTTGATGAGCGGGGGTGGATGAGGTTGGGGTAGAGAGTAGGAGGAGGAGGGGAAAGATAGGGGAATTAAGGGTAGGGAAGTGTAGGTAAGGGGTAAGAATGTAAGGAGAGAGAGTAGGGGGGTGGAGGGGAGGGAGGGGAGGAGGGGGGAGGATGGAGGTGTGGGCTGTGTGTTAATGAACTTTATTCTAAATTCAGCATTGGGCAAGAATTATGCATGAGATATGACTCATGAATGTATTCGGGATTAAATATAAATAATGAATGCACTCGCAGTCACAATGATTTTCATTCAAAATATCACACAGAGAGGGACCACCTACTATTAACATTGGTGGGTAGGGGAAGGGTGGGGAGGGAGGGTAGGGAAGGGTGGGAGGAGGTGGGTAGGGGAAGGAGGGAGGGTGGGTGGGGAAGGTGGGAGGGGAGGTGGGTAGGGGAGGGTGGGAGGGAGGTGGGTAGGGGAAGTGGGGAGGGAGGTGGGGTGGGGAAGGTGGGAGGGGAGGTGGGTGGGGAAGGGTGGGGGAGGAGGGGAGGGAGGGGAGGGGAGGTGGGAGGGAAGGTGGGGAGGGTGGGTAAGGGTGAGGGACCACCTACTATTAACGTCAATGGGATATTGACGAGTATCGGCACGCTAATGACACACCCAAAACCCATGCATACTAATCCTCTCCTATGTACAAATCCTAGCTATAAATCCCGCCCTATAACCTTGATCCTATGTATATAAATCCTGGCTGTAACCTCCCTCCATTCCATTTACTCCTCACCTCAGTTTCCCACATATAAACCAGTTACAAATCCTCCCTACATCCCTCTCCATGTATAAATCCCGACAGAACTCTCTATCCACATCCCTACATATATGAGATCAGTCATAGTGAGGAATGTTTCATGGCATATACTGTAGCTCCTATGAGGAAATTTTACTTACGATATGATACAGTCCTTAAGTATCTTTTAAATACTAATTAAAGGTTAGAATTATAGTAATGTATAATCCTATATGTTAAATCAGAGTTAAAATCCCATAACATGTAAATAAAAATAAAAACAAAACGTATAACTGACTTTAAATCCCACTAATAAAGGTTTAAATCCCATATAATATATAACTCAGGTTTAAATCCCACTACAAATGAGTAAATCACAAGCAGGAGTCTTATTACATCTACTGACAAGTTAAAATCTACCGACAGGGGGTAAATCTACTTTTTGTCTCTACTTACAAATCAACACAAAATGGTACTTAGGCATAATGCGAGGGTGAAATAACATCAAGGTATTCAATTCCTTTCAAACGTGTCAATTATGTAAAGAGGACAGACAAGGTTAAAAGTAGGATTAACCTCTCTCTCTCTCTCTTCCTACACGTCTGGAGGCGTGAGAGGTATTTACCTGGCCTAATGAGCGTAATGCGGACCCCAATTACCGGCAGAATGACGAGAGAGGTCACGTGGGTGTCGCAGTGTCACGAACACCTGCGCGTGGGCCGCCGGTACCTGCGCCAGGGTGGTGAGTACTGCGCCGTCAATATCGGTACAAAAGTGGTCGATAACTGCGCCGACAGAGTTAAGGCACCTGCGCATGAACAGTTCGCATATATCTCCACTCACCTCCTAGTACCCCCAGGTAGCGTTATGTTTAATCTTCAGGTGAAATAAGGTGGAGGGTTAATCAGGTGAAATAAGGTGAGGGTTAAGCTTCAGGTGAAATAAGGTGGAGGGTTAATCTTCAGGTGATCCGGATAATTTTTTATCCGTCACATCCCTAAAATAATGGGTATCGAACTGGCCCTTATAGTCCTGACCTCGAAGTCCCTACCCGGCTGTCCTTCGATCCGAGAGAGAGCAGACACACGGACAGACAGACATACAAACAGCCAGACAGATATACAGACAGACATACGGACAGAAGGGCGGATGGACGGGTGGTTAGGTCAGGTATTGTTTGCTTAGGTCAGGTCATGTTTGGACCAATTACTACTGAGGTTTATTTGACCAAAGACCAGTGTGTGTGTGTGTGTGTGTGTGTGTGTGTGTGTGTGTGTGTGTGTGTTTGGATGTGTTTGTAGTTTTATTTGTGAATTTATATGTATAAACTATGAATTTATGTGCAAATATATATATATATATAAATATATATATATATATATATATATATATATATATATATATATATATATATATATATATATATATTGACTAATAATAGTAAACTATATAAATTCACCATCATAGTAATAAAACACACGGACTTATTAGGTAGTAAGGTAAGGTAAGGTAAGGTTAGGTTAGGTTAGTACATCTATATAAATTCCAACCCCAAAATCAGACTTATATAAATTTCAAAATCAAAATCTAGTTGCTCAAATGGAAAGACTGAACAACATATGAACCTAAAGTTAGACGAAGCCAAAATTTAGAAACTTTTACGTAGGAATTAGAAAAATTTTACAACGATATTTTGAGTAAATCCAATGTGAATCAATAGAGAGGCTCAAGAGGCCCTCTGTTGAGCACCTGTTAAAGCTCTGTTGAACACCTGTTAAAGCCCTGTTGAGCACCTGTTAAAGCCTCTCCTGTTGAACACCTGTTAAAGCTCTGTTGAACACCCTGTTAAAGCCTCTGTTGAGCACCTGTTAAGCCTCTGTTGAACACCTGTTAGCCCTCCGTTGAACACCTGTTAAAGCCTCTGTTGAGCACCTGTTAAAGCCTCTGTTGAACACCTGTTAAAGCCCTCTGTTGAACACCTTTCAAAGCCCCTGTTGAACACCTGTTAAAGCGTCATTGTTGCGAATTAAGTTTTTCCAACGAGAGTTGAATTATATGACAGCGACCGTTTACTGTCCTACCTATATCACACACACACACACACACACACACACACACACACACACAACGGGGACATTTTGAGAGTCTGAGGCACAGTACCAGTGATAATAAGGAAAATACCAGGGTTAATTCCCGTGTCGATGAGTTTCTAACCTATATCAAAGATGCACGAGAACACACCCTGACCCAATTAATCTATCCATCTATCTATCTATCTATCCACTACTGCACTGTCCACCTTATCAATAATCTCAAAAGTCCCTCTGACCTTACGACTGATCTATACCCAAGCTTATGTAACTCTACCCTCCGTCCATCCATCTATCCATCCAACCATCCAGTGAACTTCCCACCTTATCTATAATTTAGAATGGCATCGCCTGACCTTATTATTGAGGCTGGCTAAGTTTAGCTAAGCTGGACTTCCTCTAGTAATCTATCCATCTATTTATCCACTTATCCATTTACCTTCTGCGAAATATCCATCCATACCACCCACAGCCATCAAACTTATCCATGTCACACATATTCCTTCATCCATCCACCCATCATATACATCCAGGTATCATCCATCCATCCATCTCTATCTCTTAACGAGCTATTAACTAGAATACAGGTAAACAAAGAGAGAGAGAGAGAGAGAGAGAGAGAGAGAGAGAGAGAGAGAGAGAGAGAGAGAGAGAGAGAGAGAGAGAGAGAGAGAGAGAGAGAGAGAGAGAGAGAGTTTTATTGATCAGGTAGGTTGGCCATCATCACCCCCTCCCCTCCCCCTCTCCCTACCTACCCCCCACCAACACCTCCCTCACACCTATTACCTTACAATCATCTGGTACCAGGAGAGAGTCAGTCAGCCACTACCTAAGAAAGAAAGAAAGAAAGAAAATTATTAACCACTAAAATACAAAATAAAAACACAAATGTAAATAATAAGTGATAATAGAAATAAAAACACACAAACACCTGTCTAAATCCATACACAAACACCTGCTCAAATTCATACACAAACGCCCACTTTATCTTATGTTTATCTGACAGTAATAAGAAAAATGACTTAGATAAAAATATGACAAAGAGACAGACATCCACACACCTCTGACGCCCCCACCCACTCATACACACGCACATACATACATACCATACATACATACATACATTACATCACAGGTACCAACTCATCGTAAGGATCATTAACACACTTAATTAAATAGGGCGTTTACCTGGGTCAAGATGGGTGGTGAAGGTGGTGGGGTGGAGGATGATGGGTAGGTGAGGGGTTGGTGGGAGGTGAGAGGGTGATATTTGGATGAGATGGTGGTGGGTGAAATGGTTGATGAGGAGGAGGAATGAAGGAGATTGCATGAGTAGATGGATAACGTAGATAATAATGAGTAAAACGAATGAGTCAACAAACCACAACACAACCCTGAAACAATCTCCTTTAACTATAATACTCAAATGATATCAAATGACCCATAGAATTAGTTTTATATCCTACAGGTAAAAAATATCACACACGCACACACACACACACACACACACACACACACACACACACACACACACACACACACACACACACACACACACACACCTGTATCCAATCACCCATACAGGTATTTTTTTTCCCCTCATTGTGACCAAAGAGTTTAATAATGTATTTTATTCCCGGTTTAAGTATTGCTCATATCAAAGAACAGGTGTGTGTGTGTGTGTGTGTGTGTGTGTGTGTGTGTGTGTGTGTGTGTGTGTGTGTTTAATACTCAATTGGATGGGTTAATGAGCTGTGGCTTGTAATTAAAACAACTCCATTAATAAAGTTATAAATATTGTTACTGGAAATTTATATATATATTATAGTTTATATAGTGAGATGTGTATTGTTGTGTTTACTTTGTAGGTTATATAGTTTATTTATACGAGTTGTACCACCATTACCACTATTACTACCTCACAATTATATCCGATATCATTCTCATCTTTTTCTTCCATTGCTAGTTGTTCTATACCATTACTATCACCATCATCACCGCACTACCACTATCGCCATCACTAACAACCACCATTATCACCAGCACTACCACTATCGCCATCACTAACAACCACCATTATCACCAGCACTACCACTATCGCCATCACTAACAACCACCATTATCACCAGCATTACCACAACGCCATCACTAACAACCACCATTATCACCAGCACTACCACTATCGCCACCATTAACAACCACCATTATCACCAGCATTACAACTATCGCCACCACAACAACCACCATTATCACCAGCACTACCACTATCGCCATCACTAACAACCACCATTATCACCAGCACTACCACTATCGCCATCACTAACAACCACCATTATCACCAGCACTACCACTATCGCCATCACTAACAACCACCATTATCACCAGCACTACCACTCATCGCCACCACTAACAACCACCATTATCACCAGCACTACCACTATCGCCATCACTAACAACCACCATTATCACCAGCACTACCACTATCGCCACCACCAACAACCACCATTATCACCAGCACCACCACTATCGCCATCACTAACAACCACCATTATCACCAGCACTACCACTATCGCCATCACTAACAACCACCATTATCACCAGCACTTACCATCGCCATCACTAACAACCACCATTATCACCAGCACTACCACCATCGCCATCACTAACAACCACCATATCACCAGCACTACCACTATCGCCATCACTTCAACAACCACCATTATCACCAGCACTACCACTATCGCCATCACTAACAACCACCAATATCACCAGCACTAAATTCACTATCGCCACCACTAACAACCACCTCTATACCAACGCCCACCACCACTTCACCACCACCTGACAGGTATATTTACGCCATCTCCAGTCATTAGCTAAATTACCTGGGATAAGAGACACGTTATTTCTCTCTTCTTTATCGCTCATCTTGCCTCTTCCTCGTCTTTGTTGTTCAGTCTTCTTGCGTCGTCTCTCTTCATTTCTTTTTACCTCGTATTTACCCTATTCTTTCATTCAAATACTCTCATCCATCATTTCCCCACCCACACCCTCCACCATTAAAATCATCCACCTATCCACCCATCCACCATCCACCCATCCACCCATCCACACCATCCACCCATCCACCAACCATCCTTCCTCATTTCCATTTTCTCATCTCCTTACCCTCTTTCTCTTGTTTTCTCTCTACCCACATTCATTTTCGTCCATCCTCCTCCCCGTGTGTGTGTGAGTGGTGCGTAGGGTGATGTGTGACCGTGATGATGTAACCGTGGATGATGTGTGACCGTGTGATGTGGAGGATCAAGACCTGGATGACTTGCTTTTGGTTTTACAGTAAACGTAGATCAAAGGTCTGGCCCGATGCTGCGATCTATTGCTGTTGTTGAAGCTGTGATTGTGTTGTTGCACCTAAACGCTGGGTAGCTTTGCAACGCTTGTCTGGTCTGGTGTATTTTTTGCAATATTTTATCGTAATATAAACTTTCTGTATTAAGGTGTTTTTTTTGCAATATTTACATTTTCTGCAACATTTGTGGTGACGAGCCAATTTCGTGTACGTTTTCAATATATTGGCGCATTTTTGCAAAGTTTGCGTATAAGCCTTCCGATGTATTTTTTTAATATACTTAGTGAATATTACATGTCATTAATAACAATATCTGATTTAACAGCTTTCTTAACGGTAGTCAGTTATTCCTGATTTTTTCACGTAACCGAAACGAAGTACCGA